>NW_017307477.1:227346-227671 GCF_000935625.1 Nanorana parkeri | reverse complement strand
CCTCTTCACTAAGGGTGGGGGGGGGGGGATTGGATATCTTGAGGCGCCTTATCCTAATGGAAGCTTCCAGATTCCGATATGTCCCCTTTCTTGCAGAACCCCACATCTAGTTATGGACTGGATACAGGAATGGTTCCTTGCCAGGCGGACGGAAATGGAGGTCCCCCTGGAAAGGTACCCTGCCCATATAGAGGGCATGTGGTTTGGCACGGTTCTGGAGGAGCATACTATCACTGACCTCCCCACTTACTTTATCCTTTACTGGTCAGCCAGACTACATGCCTGGAAAAGGGTCTGATGTGGATTTTGAGGGGCTGACACTTTT
>NW_017307477.1:226748-227169 GCF_000935625.1 Nanorana parkeri | reverse complement strand
CTTTTTTTTTTTTTTTTTGTGGGGTCTCCTCTTAAAATCCACATCAGATCCTCCTCAAGGATAAAGGCCTGGTATGGATTTTGGGGAGGAGCCCATGCTATTTTTTTACAAACATAACAAAGTGGCCTGAAATGTAATTTAGTGATTATTGCATTTATTTTTCTTTCTAAATGTCACTTTTGCTGTAGTACATCCTACAGGTGCGCCAGTAAAAAAGTTATACTCATGTGACTTCGAGTCGGCTTTCTCTGAGACCGGTCCCTGGAGCCTCTCTCCCCCTCCACGGAAGCGGTGTAAGGTCCCTGAGTCATCATGTTCTATACACAGTGTAAAGGATGTGAGGGAGCTGAGGGACATACCATCTCTGCAGAGTAGGAGACAGGCACGAGGGAGCGCGGACACGGCGGGCCGACTCGGAGGA
>NW_017307477.1:219221-226402 GCF_000935625.1 Nanorana parkeri | reverse complement strand
TTTTTTTTTGTGGGGTCTCCTCTTAAAATCCACATCAGATCCTCCTCAAGGATAAAGGCCTGGTATGGATTTTGGGGAGGAGCCCATGCTATTTTTTTACAAACATAACAAAGTGGCCTGAAATGTAATTTAGTGATTATTGCATTTATTTTTCTTTCTAAATGTCACTTTTGCTGTAGTACATCCTACAGGTGCGCCAGTAAAAAAGTTATACTCATGTGACTTCGAGTCGGCTTTCTCTGAGACCGGTCCCTGGAGCCTCTCTCCCCCTCCACGGAAGCGGTGTAAGGTCCCTGAGTCATCATGTTCTATACACAGTGTAAAGGATGTGAGGGAGCTGAGGGACATACCATCTCTGCAGAGTAGGAGACAGGCACGAGGGAGCGCGGACACGGCGGGCCGACTCGGAGGATCAGGTGAGTGTAATTTTGTTATATTTTTAGCCCAAAACTAGCCACTGCGAGGGTTACAAAAATGTTTGTTCTCCTTTATGGCGTTCCCAAACATGTGATGTGTATTTTTAATGTTGCCCTTTCAGCCTTATGAAAAAAACCTGCTCTCCATTGAATTGTATGTGGGTTTTGAAGTACACAGTGACCCATGCCCCTTTTTTCCCCAAAAGCTTGAAAATTGTCCTTGAAAATGGCCAGAATGAAATAAAATAATATATGACTCTCATGGACTTTAATGGGGTTCCAGTGCGATGTTCTCTCGCCACTTTTAAGCACCATGGACAGTGACTACATAGGGGGCAAAAAAAACACATTTTGGGCTTTTTGCTTCACTGAAAACGAGTCACAAACAATGCTGATGGCATCAATCTCTCAATGTCTAGCAACAAGTGAAGCCAGCTTCCTAGCCAATCAGGAAGCCGGGCAGCACGTCATGACCCGCCTCCCAGTTTACTGACTGGCTTGGAAGCCGGTGTTCTGTCAAAAGCTCCGAGCCTTCCATATCTCCAACTGGTGACACCACATCCGGTGACTGCCAGTAGGAGATCTAGACCAGATGGAGCCACTGCGCATGCGCTATCCGCACGGCAGTCTCAGTCCTTACAACCTGGCAACTCGCCTGCGTGCCCTAATCCAGCCTGTCAAATTCGACAACAGTACTCACGGGCTCCATGCTCCCTCGGCACTGCCGGTCAGAGGGAAATTCCCCTCTGAGGAAGCTGGGCGGCACATGATAACACGCCTCCCGGTTTCCTGATTGGCTTGGAAGCCGGTGTTCTGTCGAAAGCTCCGACCGGTCAAGATCTCCAACTGGTGACGTCACATCCGGTGACTGCCAGTAGGAGATCTAGACCAGATGGAGCCACTGCGCATGCGCTATCCGCACGGCAGTCTCAGTCCTTACAACCTGGCAACTCGCCTGCGTGCCCTAATCCAGCCTGTCAAATTCTCCAACTGTACTCATCGGATCCATGCGCACTCAGCACTGCCGGTCAGGGGGAGACCCCCCTGTGACTGGAAGTTCCAGTATGCAAGGTAAGTATTGGAGTATTTGGGTGAGTACGAGTACTCGCCCAAATACTCTGTATCGGCACCAATACCGATACTAGTATAAGTAGCGGTGCATCCCTACAAAAGTACGGGGTGTTGAACCATGATAATACTACAGTGTTCCTTAGTGATCTTGCCCAGATGAAAATGGTGAGTCAGACACATCCTCTACAAGATGGATATTTATTTTCTATTCGGCAGATAATCTTAAAAACATAACAAAAATTATTAAAACGAAAATTTGATTTGTTGAAAAAAAGTTCTCCCAATTATTTTACTTTTTGTTAAAGGTTGCAACTGTTTTTTTGTTTAAGATATCCACAGTTTCTCTCCAAAGCATAAATATTGGAAATCTCTTTTATAGATCTAGAGTAGACTAGAATAGACCATCGGAGGACTTCCTGTGTCTTCACGTAATCATTTTGTGCACTATTAGGGATAATGAATATAATATAATTTATTTACAGAAACAACAATTCTGAGCCAATACATAAAATCATTCTTTGCAAAGAAGACCGTGTATTCATTGTATTAATCTTTTTCATAGTTTATATTGATGGGGCAGCAAATCCATAAACAAATATAGTCTGCTGAGTGTGCTCCGTGTTTCCAGCAAAGTACAGAGCGTGACTCCGAAGATGTAATGATTTGTAAAGTTGGAGATTTAAAGTAGAACTGAAGGCAGAACTTTTAGTTTTAGTTTTAGGCTCGTAACTCCTGTCAGCTTTTTTTGCCCTTTGTGTCCTATTACAGAGATTTCCCTTTCCTGGCCATACTCCATGGCAGCGCTGACAAATGGGTTTAGATCCAATTACCCCTAGCTGACAGGAACCAAAAGGGTTAAACAAGGCCTAACCCTCTCTATAAAAGCCCCTTTAATCATACTTACCGTAATTTTCTTTTCCTGGTTATACTCCATGGCAGCGCTGGGCTCCCACCCTATGGAGTTTTTAGCTTGTTACTAGACTGGGGAAGTCAGCAGGAGGAGGGGCTTTTATAGAGAGGGTTAGGCCTTGTTTAACCCTTTTGGTTCCTGTCAGCTAGGGGTAATTGGATCTAAACCCATTTGTCAGCGCTGCCATGGAGTATAACCAGGAAAAGAAAATTACGGTAAGTATGATTAAATTTTCAGTTTTACTTCCTGTCCACGAGCCATAACAGGTCCCTTTACTTCCTGTCCACGAGCCATAACAGGTCCCTTTACTTCCTGTCCACAAGCCATAACAGGTCCCTTTACTTCCTGTCCACGAGCCATAACTTCCTGTCCACGAGCCATAACAAGTGAGAAAAATCCTTCTAAAGTGAGGGAAATCCCTTGTGGTCACCAGAACTAGTGTCCCCCATAAGACAATTTCATATCTACTCCTGTTCTGATGACAGGAAATATCAGTGAAGAGAGAGAAATCCCTGGTGGTTAGCAGGATGACCAGAACTAGTGTCCCCATTGGAAGATCTCCCATCTATTCCTGTTCTGATGACAAAATTGAGGATTTTCTTTCACTTTCAGTGATAATATTCACCAGGACAGCTATAGAGAGTGAATCTCCCTAATGGGTACACAGACAGCAATGAAAACCTGACGGGGGTTCTAATCCCTCTCCACGCTATCAAAAACTAAAAATAAAGTTTTAGGATTCAGTTGTACTTTAATTGTGTTCTTGCCCTGAATTATCTTCTATTCTCTCTAGATCACTGACCAGACCCATCCCATAATTAATTATTCATTTTGGAGACGCTCACCCTCATCATCCTCTATCACAGATTGCTGCATGGGAATTGTTCACATTGGAAATATTGTTTGACCCTGGAAGCTCCCTGGTGGCAGAAAGTGTCTCGGCTCTGCATTTGAAGTTATTTCCCCTGAGGTACTCTATGGTACTGAAGGGACTGCAGTCTACAAGTGCATGTTTTTCCCATATATATATTTATATATATACTTATGGGAGAAGATACCTCTGGTAGTAGCTTATCTCATGGGACCATTTGGGAAACCCAGCTCAGACAATCAATTATTGCGCCACGCAGGGGGGTCCCTAGCCTTCTGACCATCTGAGGTTGGGTAGCAGGGGTTGCTGGATGGTTTATGCAATCAGTGTGTGTGGGGGGTGCTGGAAGACAGTGATACCACCTAAGAGCCGGGTGGGGAGATGTGAAAGGGCTTTGCATATCACCACCCAGCTCTAACCAACCTAGGATGCTCTGGCCGGTGTCCTGCCAAGCTCCTGGTAACCAGGAGCTCGGTGGTATGCCTGAAAGACCATCCCAGGTTGCTAAGAGCTGGGCGTGGAGATGTGTATGGCCCTTACCTGGGATGCTTCGGCCGTAAAGGGGGCGGCAGGCACACTGCAAACAATGGGCGGCCATGCTGCTTGCTCTGCCTGGCAACCCCCCCATCTATGTGACCCAAAGAGATGCCTCATTAAAGAGATGGCCCTGGGGCCAGGTGATGTCTAGAGAGGTTGGGGAGTGCCTATGATCATTTACTGATCTGACTGCAACCAACAAGAGCAGACAAAAATCACCTAAAGGGTCTGTAGACACCTTCAGGTGTATTTGTACATTTGTTAAATTGCAAGAAAGTCACCCCTTTAGGTAATGGATATACATGCGGGAATGTTCGCAGGCTTCATTGTAGACTTGGCCTTTTTCTGTTCAGAGGATGTTGACAAATGCCTTCCAATCACTTCTTCCTACCTCCATGCTAAGCAGCAGGGTCTACATGCTATAGTCACATGACTACTCCAAAAAATGTTTTAAAAAGTAAACTCCTGCTAGAAACAATGAGCCGACTGCATGAGGAAGAAATAATATTCATTGGGTTCATCTGGCACTGAGATCATTATCAAAGGAAATTGTGAGCCTACCTAAAGTTCTCACCCATCTGCAGCCGTTCCTACAGGAAACATGTCATGAAAGTGATAAAGAGGATCCCATTGTTGACTCCCTTCTGAAAATGTCAGCTGCCCTGCAGTCTCTGGCTTCAATGCTTTCCGAGTCACTGACCCGGAACCAGCATGCATGCAGTGAAGTCAGAGGGAAATCATGACTTCTGATCTGCACATTTGTTCCAGGTCAGTGACATAAGAAAGACGGGACCTTGAGGTCCTCCAAGAAAGTTAAAAACATCTAAACTGACTTCTGCAGTGAATGACCTTTTAAAAACAAGCATTGGTCATTGTAACATAAGAGCTTCTCTTATAGACTTCTTCATCAATCGTGTAAAAGGAACAATGGGAAAGCCAGATTGTGGGCGAAAGGGTGCAGTTTGCGCCTAAAAGCCATTTATGCCACAGCTGAGGAGGCAACTGCCCTCACTAAGGTCTCAAAAAGTCTTACAAAGCTGGTAGATGTCAGGGTCCCACCATGACTATACTGGTTTGCAGCATTCTGGCTTGGCTGACATTTTAATCACCTGTGTTTCCTTCTTTGCCCGGGCAGACTCTGGTACATTGCTCACTGCTCCCAAGCTCCCCCTTATGGCCAAACAGGAGAGCATCATCTGAGAGAGCCAGATTGGAGTTTCCCGTCTCTGAGTGATGATGGCACCCCACTCACTGTATATAAACCACTCAGTCCAGTCTGACCTTGCCCTTGTGTGGTCTTCCAGCTAGTGCATTCCTTCTGCTGTATATCCTGATTCTGTGTATGACCCGATCCTGGCTGACGTTCTCCTCTGGCTCCTGCTCCTGGCTTGTTCCTGACAAAGCTGATTTCCTGGTTCCTGCTCCTGGCTTGTTCCTGACTACGCTGATCTCTGGCTCCTGACCTTGGCTTGTTCCGGTTTAGGATTCTGGTTGCTCCTGTGGACACTGTTCTTAATAAATATTTTAACTAGCACCTTTTGCCTGTCTGGTTTTCATTGTGCTATGACATTACGCAAGGGCCATGAATCCAGACGGTGCTAGAGTTGCAACGTTCCAGAGTCTGCCCAGGCAAAGAAGGAAACACAGGTGAGTAAAATGGCAGCCAAGCCAAAATGCTGCAAACCAGTAAAGTCTGGGTGGAACCCTGACCGTAGAAGACTGAACAATTGGCTCTATAGAGAGATACTGTGTGGTAGCAGCTTTTAAAAAGTAGAAAATACTGTTTTTATGGGGGGGGGGGGGTAGTAGTGCTGGATGGGGTTGGATTTGATTTTATGTATAATCTTTTATTGGACAAGCTGCTTAAGTTATTTAATGCTGGATATGTATTTTATGATGCTGGGAACCTGTGAATTATCACCCCTATTTGAGTCTTTCTACCCCGTGAGATGTTGTAAGCAATTTGGCTATAAATAGGCCTTTATTCCTCTACCACCCCAGTAGTCCTCTGTTGGACTGTAGCTGAACAGAAGAGGACTATTAGGGTGGTGGAGTATAAAATAGCAGGGTATGTGGCCCTTTGTGCCTCTGTTGTATACAATGCACCTGTACTCTATTTCTTCTAGAACTGCCTGTTTCTCCGAGTTAATAAATACATCCCATCTGGTAATGTGAAGATCAAAGCCTTCCTCTGCTGCCCAAAGGTCTTCTTTGAAAACACAATTATTGTGATTTGCTGTTTCATTCCAAAAGCCTTCAATGCCGACCCGACCGTGCCGAGCATTTTAAGATGTAATGAAGCCCCTAATGTTCTATTTACACAAGATGCCGATTCGTTTCATGACATTTCCATCCGTTGTTATTATTTTTGATGTTTCAGAGTTCCATATGATAATTTAAACTTTTTGTATCCTTTTATCAAACACAACAAAAGGTAACAGAGACGGGGGAAAGTGTACTATTTATTCAGCCATTTAGCAATGGCTGTTGTGTTTTCCCTTAAAGGATAGTGACACTAAACTCCGGAGTTAAATCTTATAAATGTATTTCAGTCCCTGAACTATGAACAACAATGTATCTTGTTTGTGTATCACTGGGCTGTAGATCCTCCAATCAGCTCTGAATGGATGCTAACACTGTCCTTCCTTCTGGAGGGGGGGACTACGTCTGTTCCCCATGGTCCCTGTGTGTGTTGTAAAATAGTCACTGCTCCAGAGCAGTATACCGCGAGCTGTAGCTCCCTATATACTGAGCTTAGGGTGACGAGAGGACGCTAGTTTGTGTCCTCCCGTTACCCTAAGGAGAACTATGGGGGTCAGGGCTTTTCCCCATAGTTCTCCTCAGGGTCACGGGAGGACATAAACTAGCGTCCTCTCGTGACCCAAAGCTCAGTATATAGGGAGCTACAGCTCGCGGTATAATGAGACTGCCGCAGCCGGAGCGGATCCCGACATTACTGTTGCCTCTGTTGACGGATCCAGACATTACTGTTGCCTCTGTCCAGCATCCCACCCAACTTACTACCACCCACCCCGCATTGCATTGGCTAACTGCTAGTTAAATCTGTTGTTAGAGGAATAAGCTGTAATGTCGGCATTATTCCTCACTCCGTCAGGCTCCAATGTTCTCCTCCTGCCTTTGATGCTCATGGTTGTTGGTGGGCCCTCATCGCGTACAATGCACTGCTGGTCCTGCACTGTACGTGGCGATGTCACGGTGTGTCTGCTGGCTGATGGGCCAAAGAGAAGAAGCTTCAGGGATCAGTCATGCAGTTTGTTGGTCTCCTGCTTGAGTGAGGAATACGGAAATGATCACAGCCTACTCCTCTATCCAGAGACTTATGGAAGCCTTGCAATAAGGTGCGGGGGGAGAGGGG
>NW_017307477.1:212378-219025 GCF_000935625.1 Nanorana parkeri | reverse complement strand
GGTATTAATTACAAAGGTACTTGGTTTTAGTTTTAAAGCTGATCTCCAGGCAGATACAAACCACACAAATGAATGTCATTCAAAATCATTTTAGCAGTAAGAACCTAAATTTGAGTCAATATCAGCATCTTTCAGTCTATATACAGCAGAACTTAGACTGTAGGAGGGAGAAGCAGCACAAGGAGCCAGTCATTTGTGCTGCAGTGCAAGGAGCATGCTTGACAAAGCAGATAGGTGAGCTCATCAGTCTTCTGCTTCTCCTTTCACTGTCCAATCACAGGCTGGGGGTGGGTCAAGAGCTGTATGTGTTAAATCATTTTTTTAAAAATCAATTTAAACAATCACCACCTAAAATTCACTTGGTTTCAGCATCTTGCAGTCCGTGTACAGCAGAGCTCATATTGTGGAAGGGACAAGCAGCACAAGGAGCCAATTTGTGCTCCAGTGCAAGGAGCATGCTAATAAGAGAAGAGAGCGGAGTGGCAGAGAGATGAGCTCATCAGTCTGCTGCTTCTCCTATCACCATCCAATCACAGACTGGGGGAGGGTCAAGACCAGTAAGTGTTACAAAACTGCAGCCGAGAGGTTGCAGCCAATCCAGGCTGTGCTGTGTGCCAGAGCTGTGTAAATATCAGGCCTGGATGGAGAGAAACACAAACCTTTTGGCCGTTAAAACCGCTCCCATATTTGTATTCCATCTGCGTATTTATCTGTTTGCCTGGAGTTCAGCTTTACACAGTGGCGTCACAAGGGGGGTGCGGCCCGTACCCGGTGCTTTACATAAACAAATATGTAATTCAATGATCTTATAACAACCCGCACGGTGAGGACATGGAAGCCTCCCTCGTGGTTTCCACCAACTTCTTCATTTCATGGAACTGGCCCGATCGCTAACAATCGCTCCAGTCCGGCCCCTTCACCCCGTAATCGGGCCTCTTAATTCTCCGGCTCGTTAACTCCGCTAAAGCATTTCAGGAAGATATAAAAAAATCTGTTTTTCTTGTAATAATTCTCAGACGAGGAGCTGATTTCGGCTAGACGCTCGATGAATTATTCATGGCAGCCCTCCACACAGTGACAGACACTTCAAACACCGATCTTACCATTGTGGCTGTTGAGCTTCGCGTTGCTGTGGCTGAACAGTTGCGAGGAGCTGTCAAACGCCGAGTGCGGCAGCGCGGAAACCAGGGGGTCATCGCAATTATCTGCGGGAAGATGGAAAGACAGGAAAAGCGTCAGCGGCACGCTAATGAGCCGACGCGGGCAATACAGCACAGAGAATGTTTATGAGGAGATACAGGAAATGCACAAATCAGGCACAGGACGGCGTAGGACAGTGGTTCTCAACCTTTCTAGGGCCGAGACCCCTTGGTAACATTTGTCAAGTTGTGGTGACCCCCAAAGGTTAAAATTTTAGGGATGATGCGGCTGCTACAGCGACATCTGGCGGGAGAACTGACACTGCTGCGCTAAGAGAGGGCTGAGGAGGACTCTCACCTAGCACAGCAGAAATCACACAGTGGCCTACAGCTTGAGAACCACTGGCGTACGCCGTCAAAAAAAAAAAAAAACCACCATAGGAATGCATAGCTAGATTCCTATTGGCTATTACACTTTGCAATAGCCAATAGCAAATTTGCTATTGCACCCGCCCTTTGCTGCTGTCAATCTAGGGTTGCCACCTCTTCTTCCATCGAAACCCGAACACTCTAGCAATGGACGGACATTTTTTGGGGGAGAATGAATTGTGGCTTATTCATATGTAAATATCACAGTCAAGACTTTTCTCAGTGGGAGGCCAGTAGCCACTATCTACATTTTGGTTGCCCCTGTCTGCCTGACATCTTGTGTCCGGGTTTCTGCTGCCATGAAACCCGGACACAGCATTCAAAACCCGGACTGTCTGGGTGAATCCTGGACAGGTGGCAACCCTGTGTCAATCACTAGAAGAGGACCTGATGGAGCCGCTATCTAATAGCGGGAGACTCCCGGGCGACCCCTGGAAAATCGTCAATGGGTCGCGACCCACAGGTTGAGAACCGCTGCCGTAGGACTTTCTATCAGCCTGAACCAGTTCGGTGAGCATCAGTTCTTGGACACCAAAGTCGCCACTCATGAGTAACCTTGCTGCAGGTCAACAGTCCCAAGAGAAAGACTCAGGAGCTGATTTATTGCCTATAGGCATGTCCAGATACCAGTACCGATACTCGGCATTTTCATGAGAACTCCCAGGGTGGCAGGGGTTGCAGCTGGGACCTGGCTCTGGCACTCCACCACTGTCCTGAAATCATTAGTCTGTATTGTTTTAGAAAAACTGTCACATGACAATAAACAACAATGTATCAGTACTCGTATGTGTGAGGACTTGGGCAAGTATCAGTTCTTGCACTTGGAAAACTGGTATCGGTGCGTCCCTTTACATATATTTATTTAAAAAAATAATGCATTAAAATGGGGATGTACAAATCCCGGGAGCTCTGTGTGCTCCTTACAAATGCCAGCGGCCTCCTAAATTTAGAAATTTTCTCCAGTCTAGTCTCGGAGCTGGAAAAGTATCTGTACTTGTATCGAGTACGGCACTTGGTATCTGAACATCCCTAGTTGCCTATAGCTGGGTGAACATCATTCACAGGACAATCCTGCCACTAGATCGAGCCGAGGAGCATATGAGTTTCCTCTGTTCCTTCTAGTGGCAGTAATGCCCTGCAAACGGCATACGTGCAGCTGTACGTTGGGTGAATGCGTTATAAATCAGTCAAGTAAAACAAATGGCAAACGCACTCATCAACTCATAACCAGCTTTACAGCAAGCTGCACATGGAAGGGCTTTATACAGTACAACGGCAAAAAGTTTCCCAGCACACTCACCAGCCAGCATGCAAAACAAACCTGTCTGATCACTAAGGTTAAAAACAGAGGTTTGGATACACGTCTTCTGCAGAATGTAAAAGCCGCGCCTAAGGCCCCTCTATATAGTGCGGTCCTAACTCTAACCTGTGAGAGTCTCCATCTTGGAGCACGTGTAGCAAAAGATAAAATTGGGTGCAGGTTCGCCAGGAGGAAGCCCAACCTCCTTAAAAGGTACAGGGACACACAAGGGACCCCGCACATCACAGCGGCAGCTGAGACCCCCAGTGTGGCACTACACCAAATCAGTCAAGCAAAACAAATGGCAAACACACCACTCATCAACTCATAACCAGCTTTCAAGCAAGGTGCACATACAGTACAACAGCAAAATGTTTCCCAGCACACTCACCAGCCAGCATGCAAAAAACTATGACCCAACCTTTTTTTGAAATAGTTCCCTTTAGGCTCACAGGAGATCATTTACTATGTCCTCGTGTGACCCAAAACTCAGCATATAGAGTGCTGTTGCCCGCTGTATGCTGACAGCACAGAGCCGCACTGTGGCTGAGAAAGATCCCAACAATATTGTCAGTATCCACCCCGCTGCCTGATTGACAGCTGGTAGAGCCAGAGCCAACTGTGCCCGCTCCCTCCCCCGGTCCATTCCTCTAGTCTGTGCTGGAAGAACAGAGAGGGAGCAATCCCTGCAGGATCCCTGACAGTCAGCGCTCTCTGCAGGGAGAAGATTGTGAATTCAGCAGTCAGCGGTATGTGATTGCTCAGTTCTCTATCTATAGAGCTGTTGTGTGACAGCTTAAGTGTCACAGGTCGGCTCTAATTATGAGGATGAGTGTAATACACTCTCCCAATACTTCTCCTTTAAAGGAGAACTATGGGGTTAAATCTTTTCCCCATAGTTCTCCTTAGGGTAACAGGAGGACACAAACTAGCGTCCTCCCATCACCCTAAGCTCAGTATATTGGGAGCTGTAGCTCGCGCTATACTGAGACGCTGCTGCTGAAGCGGATCCCGACAATTGTGCCGGGATCCGCCCAGCTGCGTGACTGACAGCTGGCTCTGCCTATCTAGTGGCAGAGCCAGCTGTACCTGCCCCCTCCCCCATCCGATCCACCAGTCAGCGCTGGCGGATTGGAGCGGGGAGGGGGGAATCCAGCCCCTATCCTGTCACGGCAGAGAGCCGTGACAGGATCGAGAAGTGAGCGAGCGCCGGTATATGTTCGCTCACCTCCCGATCTACTGAGCCGACCTGTGACAGTCTCATTGTCACAAGTCGGCTAGAACTATGAGGTGAGTGAAAAGCACTCACCTCATAGTTCTCCTTTAAACAAACCTATTTTGCCTTTTCTTACAATTACTGCTTTTCCACTTCCTGGTCCTCTTGGGCATTGGTGATGTAAGCTATTCCCAAGCATCCCGGGAAGGTTACACCAGCAGAGCATTGCTGTGAAATCTCATGTGTAATCTCACGAGATCTCAGGGAAAGACATCCTCCTTCCCTGAGACGATGTGCATGGTCACATGTCCTAGTCACGTGTCCCAAAGTTCCAGGAAGTAAAGGGAGAGGTATTAATCTGCCCTTAGTATAAATGGCCACTGCGAGAAGACTGGGGAGTAAAAGAAAAATAAGGAATGCAAAGAATAAAAAGCCGGCAATTATCTAGAATTTTGTGTCTGTAGATTGTCGTCACTAAACATTTCTGAAGGTGGACTTGTTGCCATTTCAAAGATAGGGGTAAAGTTCCTCTTTAAATGTGTGCTGCAAATGAAACAAGTATACCGTGTGTCTTTAATATACACTGAGTGGCCAGATTATTATATACACTGAGTGGCCGGATTATTATATACACTGAGTGGCCGGATTATTATATACACTGAGTGGCCGGATTATTATGACCACCTGACGTCTGTAGGCACATTAGCTATAATTTGGCACTGAAGTTGCTAGAGGGCCAGACCATTATAAATAGGGAAGCGGCTTGTTTACCACGACAGTAGAAGTGATTTGTTTCTGAAGATACGGGGAAACAACGCGATGTAACAGCCTCTGAACGCGGGATGATTGTTGGCGCTCAGAGCCATGGAGCGAGTATCAGCAAAACAGCAGAATTCCTTAAATGTTCAAGAGCAGCTGTTGTTAAAGTGTTTAAAGACCGGACTGTCAGCCGAAAATCTGGGTGTGAACGTGCGAATTGTGGCCCTCAGCGACTAGTCAATGTTAGGGCAGAACGGGGGAGGGGCAAGACTGGTACAAGACAACAGAAGGGCAACAGTGCCGTGTCAGATTCCTCGCATCACCTTTCATCATCTCGTGGAGTTACCAGGCGGCCCAACGAAGTACTGATGGGGTGGTCATAATAATCTGGCCACTCAGTGTAGATTAATCTAAAATATGGGGTCTATTTATTAAAAAAAAAATGTGCATAGCTATGCGTCCATCACTCCGGGGATATCCCGCCCCCCCCCCACTTGGGTGTGTACTGAAATATTTTCAATAATAATCAGTAATTCTTATCTTGTCTTATATACTACCACTAGACACCCCATGACCTGGCTGACAACAGTCATAATTATAATAAGCAATGTATTAAATAAAAGTATCCTTCCCTGTGTTCACACATTAGTAATTTCACTAGACTAATACCCGAGTGTTACTTCTTAGCAGACGCAATGCTGGGAGATGGCTTTAGATGAGCAGGAAAGCCTTTTTATGATCCGGAAGACACAGAATTTAACAAAAGCCAGATTAGTATTCATTAGACAGAGTGCACACGCTGCGGGTTCAGGAGAGGACAGCAATACATTAAAGGAGAACTATGGGGTCAGGTCTTTTCCCCATAGTTCTCCTTAGGGTAACGGGAGGACACAAACTAGCGTCCTCCCGTCACCCCAGGCTCAGTATACCGCTCGCCCCCGTCACGGCAGAGAGCCGTGACAGGATCGAGAGGTGAGCGAACGCCGGTATGTATTCGCTCACCTCCCGATCTACTGACGCCACTGCTGTAGCTCAATGTCTCTCAAAGTCGCTCAGCTTAAATCAGCGCTGAATGGGGCTGATGTAACTCAGTGTGAATGGGGCCTAAGATACGCATTATATCAGAGAGATGAGGGCGCTTCCATCTGTGCCCGGTCTTTCTCTGGCTTCGTAATCTTCGGCTGATTGGTTGGCCCAGGATGATGTCATTTAAAGGCACGCGCAATGGAAATTCATTCATACCGGAAGGTCCGGCACCTAGACATGCCGAGGTACTTCCGCATGATCAGTCTAGTGTGCAATATAAAGCAGTTTGCTAACAGGCAGATAGGGAACATTCGCCGCATAAGAGACACAGAATGAGAGAGAGAGAGGAGAGACAGCCAGGAGAAAGAGAGAGAGGAGAGACAGCCTGGAGAAAGAGAGAGAGGAGAGACAGCAAGGAGAAGGAGAAAGAGAGAGAGGAGGAGAGACAGCCAGGAGAGAGAGAGAGAGAGGAGAGAGACAGCCAGGAGAAAGAGAGAGAGGAGAGAAAGCAAGGAGAAAGAGAGGAGAGACAGCCAGGAGAGAGAGAGGAGAGACAGCCAGGAGAGAGAGACAGGAGAAAGAGAGAGAGAGGAGAGACAGCCAGGAGAGAGAGAGAGGCGAGACAGCCAGGAGAAAGAGAGAGGAGAGACAGCCAGGAGAAAGAGAGAGAGGAGAGACAGCCAGGAGAAAGAGAGGGAGAGAGAGGAGAGACAGCCAGGAGAAAGAGAGGGAGAGAGAGGAGAGACAGTCAGGAGAAAGAGAGGGAGAGAGAGGAGAG
>NW_017307477.1:203169-212214 GCF_000935625.1 Nanorana parkeri | reverse complement strand
GCCAGGAGAGAGAGAGGAGAGACAGCCAGGAGAGAGAGAGGAGAGACAGCCAGGAGAGAGAGAGGAGAGACAGCCAGGAGAGAGAGAGAGAGAGAGAGAGAGAGAGAGAGGCACAATCAGGCCAGATCATAAAGGTGTCAGCCCTAGACCTCATGACCTACTGCAGAATGTGTCCTGTCAGCCTGCCTAGATCCCATTTTAGCAATGTGTCTCGACTGATATTGCCCAATCAGAGGTCAGCGTTCCTTCCACGCGAGAGAAGACCCTTCCCCTCAATTGTGTTGCTTTCCGACATAAGGGGGGAACTCCAACAACCACTTACATCCCTGGAAACACTAACCAAGTAACATATTTGTTCTCTGCGTGTGCCCACAGAAGTACGGATTTGTTAGCAAGCTTTCCTCTCACCCCACTGGCAGATGCCGACAACAGATGCCGACAAGAATACTTTCCAGCAGCGGGAGGTGAAGAAATACATCTACAGTACCATTTTTTTGTTTTGTTACATGGGCTGATTTTTTTGTATTTGTGTGTGTTGTTGTTAAAGAGTTCCATTCTCCGCTTTGTTTTGCGCCCCCGGCTTCCGTCTCCTCCGACAGACAAGCTGAATGATGTATTCTTTCCAACGCAGAAAAGGAAATGTTGTGCTGAGCCAAACAAAAATGTTAAACAACAAAAGGAAAAGCGATGAATACATTTAAATGCATTTCCATGAATAGGATTTTCCTAAAGTGGACATGTACTTAAATGTTACCGTCAGTCTTGCAATTAGGGTTGCCACCTGTCAAGTTTTTGAGTCTTGTGTCCGGTTTTCCAGCCAGCTGACACCCGGACACAAGACACTAAGTGCCAATGCCCGCGCTTAAAATTTTCCGACAGATGTGCCTGCCCAGGTCCCCAGCAAGCACGGGACTTCTTCAGGCAGCCGCATCTGCATCTTCCTGAGAGCTGCGGGCCTCTGTAAACAGGCGCAGGCTCGCCCCCACATCTCCTCCTCCGTCTTTCTGAAAGCACGCTACCCTCCTCTGGACCCAAGGCTGGACCCCAGGTGAGACCCCCATAGAGCCTGCATAGCCCACCTGGGACCTCACAAACCCACCTGAGAGCCAGCATAGCCCACCTGAGAGCCTGCATAGCCCACCTGAGAGCCTGCATAGCCCACCTGAGAGCCTGCATAGCCCACCTGAGAGCATGCATACCCCACCTGAGAGCATGCATAGCCCACCTGAGACCTCGCACAGCCCACCTGAGAGTCCACACCACACTCCTTAGAGCCTGCATAGCCCACCTGAGAATCCGCATAGCCACCCTAAGAGCCTGCATAGCCCACCTGAGGGCCGAAACAGCCCACCTGAGACCCTGGAGACATCAGGGTGCTGCCACAGAACAACACAGAGTATGTAGTTTCATTATATTTTGAATTGCTGCATACTGTATTGCTGGGATTTGTAGTCCTCCATAGCCGGTCTCTCCTTTTAGAGGAGAGGCAGCACGATGAGTCAATCAGTTGATCTGCAGACCTGATGTCTTAACAAGGGGCATCTTAATAGGAGAAGAGAGCAGAGTGACAGAGAGATGAGCCCATCAGTCTGCTGCTTCTCTTTTCCGCTGTCCAGTCACAGGCTGAGGGAGGGGCAAGACCTGTAAGTGCTACTGAATTGCAGCAGAGAAAGATCAGGTCTCCTGTCCTGCCACACAGGGCTGAGCTGTGTAGATCTCAGGACTGAATGGATAGGAATGCAAATCCTTTGACCGGTAACATCATTTCCAATCAGCCAGCAGCCCCCATGTTGTGACTTTCAATGTTAATTAGTTCTCGGAATACGGGGGCTCTGATGACCGCCATGGCCGACGTTCCCGGCACTCACAGAGCCCTCTCCATACACATTCTTCTGTTCAATGTCAGCTGCTCCATCTCCCTTTATGATCCGGCCTGATTGTGCCTCGCTAAGCTGGAATGGGAGGCTGCAGACCGCAATGCTTGTAATGCATTAAGGGCAGAGGCATTAGCGGGGCTGCAGCATCCTGTCTCTGCGCTGGGCAGCGGCTAGAAGGTGCTGAGAGGTGTCCGCGCTCAGGAAGAAATTAAACTCCAAAAGCTCGTTTAGATTTGCTCGTGCAAGCCGTGTTGGCACGCCGTCAGAATCCCTCATTAGGGATCGGGCGGCTCTTTGTGAGACGGTTACAGAGGTTGGTGAAAAGGAACGGCTGCCCCACATCTATAATGATGCCGGCGTGGTCCTTGTGAGACCGGAGAGAGCGCAGGAAGTCATTATGTGAGATAATAGAGTCTGGAGTGTCCGAGCATAACGTGTTTGGGGGACTCTGCGCGTGCTTGGGGGTCTCTGCACGTGTTTGTGGGACTCTGCGCGTGTTTGTGGGACTCTGCGCGTGTTTGTGGGACTCTGCGCGTGTTTGTGGGACTCTGCGCGTGTTTGGGGGACTCTGTCAGGGGTTAGGAGACTCAGCACATGTTTGAGAACTCGGCACGTGGTTGGGGACTCTGTACATGTTTGGGGACTCTGTACATGTTTGGGGACTCTGTACATGTTTGGGGACTCGGCTCATGTTTGGGGACTCTGCTGCTTCCACTGGCCCAATTCATGAATACATCTTCTGCTGGCGCTCAGTTCCTTAAATATATTCTTGTTGTTGGAGGACTCTGGTCATGTTTGGGGACTCTGCATGTGTTTGAGGACTCTGCATGTGTTTGAGGACTCTGTACATGTTTGGGGGACTTTTCGCGTATTTGGGACTCTGCGCGCGTTTGGGGGACTCTGCACGCGTTTGGGGGACTCTGCGCGCGTTTGGGGGACTCTGATACATGTTTTGAGGACTCTGCTACATGTTTTGAAGACTCTGCTACATGTTTTGAGGACTCTACTACATGTTTTGAGGACTCTACTACATGTTTTGAGGACTCTGCTACATGTTTTGAGGACTCTGCTACATGTATTGGGGACTCTGCACATGATTGGGGACTCTGCTACATGTTTAGGGGCTCGGCATGAGCTTGGGCACTCACCACATGTTTCTGGCAAGTCCACCAGTTCAGTTCTAGATCTGAGTATCTGAGATGATGGGAATTTAGCAGTTGGGTTGCTGTGACCCCATTTCCTGCCATGGTGACACACCCTACTCATCAGGTGTCACCGAGAAAGGAAGGGGAGGAGCAATGTTCTCAATGAAAACATTCAACATCTCCAGATGTTATGGAGGGACACACATCAGCCTCTTAAAGGGCCAGTCCAACAGTTCTAGATCTGATTATCTGAGATGATGTGAATTTAGCAGTTAGATTGCTGTGACCCCATTTTCTGTTCTGGTTACATGCCATACTTTTCAATGAGAACATTCAAGGTAGCCAGATGTTCTGGAGGGACTTACATCACTTCCCTGCCTCACGCTCACCGCCCGCCCAAATCCACGATCGGCACAGGGACGCGGGGAAAAGAAGTAAGGAGGAGCAGGTGTGAGGGGATGACAGCCGCCGATAGACAGGTCCGATCTCAGAAAAAAGTTGCTGGAAGACTGCTCAGGTAACAGTTCTAGATCTGATTATCTGGCATATGAGCTTAGCAGTTGGATTGCTGTGACCCCATTTCCTGTCATGGTGACACACCATACTCATCAGGTGTCACCGAGAAAGGGGAGGAGCAATTTTTTCTTCTCAACGAGAGCACGTATCGAAAAGAAACTTCAACATCTCCAGATGTTCCAGGGGGATGCATATCACCCTCTTAAAGGGCCAGTCCAACAGTCTAAAGAAAAATCTGATTATTTGAGATAATGTAAATTTAGCAGTTGGATTGCTGTGACCTCACTTCCTGTCCTGTCCAGATTTAGGAACGGTATAATTGGGAATTGTGCATTTGTGAGAATGACAGAGAGCGTGTAACCTGTGCAGAAAGCCCCCCGCCCCCGTCACCCTCACGCAATTGGCTGATTCATGTGTCACTCTGTTTCCTGTAACCAATCCCCTTAAGGCTCCACCCTGCGGCTTCTGTTACTTTGTATCACAAGTGCCAACAAAACATTTTTGTCTAAAGGACAAGAAGCCCCCCTGGTGCCAGTAAATTGTATTATAAAAAAAATGCCTATAAGATGTCATAATAAAATAAAGCGGCTTCTTTGGGCTCCTTATTTCCGGACATTGCGCAATCCGTCCAATGGGCTCATTTTGGCTTTTTGCCGGCACACAGCTAACCAGAAATATCCTCAGATTGTATGTCCTTCCTGGGAAGAGTCATCTGTTTACCCAGCTTGACTCAGACACTCTATCATATACATCATCCCGCGCCGGAAGATGTACGCGTTCTTCGACTTCGCACGGCAGTTTCAAGTTAATTGGCTCCGGAATGTCAACGTCGCCCATAAAGTTCAGCAAAGATGCCCCTGCGTCCGGACAATGAGGAGCCACATCCGAGATGACACATAACGGTTTACAGAAGAGCACCGGGCGGAATAAAACTTGAGCTACCCCCCACACTGCAACTGCTCGTTACTGTCTAGGCCCAGGGTCTAAAATAACAAAGATATACTCACCTGAACATCTGCCCAGGAGGTATGTTACTGCAATGGTGGGGGTATACATTTTGGGGTATGTTACTGCAATGGTGGGGCTATGAATTCTGGGGTATGTTCCTGATATGGTGGGGCTATAAATGCTGGGGTATGTCCCTGATATAGTGGGGTATAAATTCTGGGGTATGTTCCTGATATGGTGGGTTATATATTCTGGGGTATGTTCCTGATATGGTGGGGTATGTTTCTTATATGGCGGGGTATACATTCTGAGGTATGTTCCTGATATGGTGGGGTATAAATTCTGGGGTATGTTGCTGATATGGTGGGGTATAAATTCTGGGGTATGTTCCTGATATGGTGGGGTATAAATTCTGGGGTATGTTCCTGATATGGTGGGGGTATAAATTCTGGGGTATGTTCCTGATATGGTGGGGG
The DNA here is from genome assembly GCF_000935625.1 of Nanorana parkeri. Classification (NCBI taxonomy): domain Eukaryota; kingdom Metazoa; phylum Chordata; class Amphibia; order Anura; family Dicroglossidae; genus Nanorana; species Nanorana parkeri. Next base: position 207,252 of record NW_017307477.1, on the reverse strand, counting down.
TATAAATTCTGGGGTATGTTCCTGATATGGTAGGGGTATCTCCCTTGTATGGTGGGGGTATAAATGCCGGGGTATGTTTCTAATATGGTGGGCTATAAACTTGTGGGTAAGTTCCTGGTATGGTGGGAATATTAATTCTGGGGTACGTCCCTGGTATGGTGGGGTATAAATACTGGGGTATGTTCCTGGTATGGTGGGGTATAAATACTGGGGTATGTTCCTGGTATGGTGGGGTATAAATACTGGGGTATGTTCCTGGTATTGAGGGGATATCCATTATAGGGTATGTTCTTTGTACGATGGGAATATAAATGTTGGGGAATGTTCCTGATATGGTGGGGTGTAAATTTTGGGGTATGCTCCTGGTATGGGGGGGGAGGGGGGAGGTGGGTATACATTTTTGGGGTATGTTCCTGACACTCATTAGAACTGAAGAAGTATTTTAGATAACCCTCAAAACACCTTCAACATTGCAGAAGACGCCCGACTTGAATGTGACTTCTTTAAGCTGCATCTCAACAACTTCTCGCACAGCATACAGAATCTTTCCTCCTTCCTGTTAGTTCCACTTTCATTGATTTGTGTTTCGTTATTTCAATGTGTGAAAACAGCCGCCTCCTACATCAGAAAAGCTGCAATTTTGCTAAGTGAATTGCTTTATTGCCGACCTCATTTGTCTCCTCCCTGGTCTTAAGGATCAGAAGGGGTGAGATCTAAAGGGCAGAGGATTAAAAGTTCAAGGTGTCCCTTCAAGGGCCATGCCCAGGACACCACGACAGGTTAAGGCCTCATTCACACACGAATCGGCCTGCACGTACAGCTCCGTGCTGCGTGCGGGGCCGTACCAAGTAGCTGCCGGGAAGGACAGGTGCTGCGTGTGATTAGAACGCAGCCTCCGTCCTTCTCTATGGGGCTACGCAGCCGTACGCCCCCCTATGCTCACCTCATTTGCAGGTCCGTAGGGGTGCGGGTGATCGTATTCATACGCCGCCGGAATGGACCCTGTATGCGTCCCGGCCAGAAAACCCGCACCCCTACGGACCTGCAATTGAGGTGAGCGTTGGGGGGCGTACGGCCGCGTAGCCCCATAGAGAAGGACGGGGGCTGCGTTCTAATCACACGCAGCACCTGTCCTTCCCGGCAGCTACTTGGTACGGCCCCGCACGCAGCACGGAGCTGTACGTGCAGGCCGATTCGTGTGTGAATGAGGCCTAAAGAAGAACTCTTGACATAAATAACAAATCCAGCCAGTTCAATGGTTTCTGTCTTCCTCCATGCTTTTTCCTTTTTATTTCAGCAAGTCCTTCCTTCCACGTGGCGTGATTAGAGGAGACGCTATTTATAGACTCTAAAAATGTCTCTGCACGTTCACGGTAAAGCTAAACTATTAAATATGCCCTCTTCTCTGTCAAAATATTGGTAGTTCCGGTCATGCAATATTGTGAACGTAACAGATACGAGCTGAATAAATTAACGGCGGCTAAAAACGGCCCTCAGGAATCCCGCCTCCGAAGAAAAGCGATTCGCTCAGAAGACATGAGCGCGGACGCCTGCCTGCGACTCGTACTAACAAAAGTTCCAGGTTGCTAAGAGCTGGGGGGGGGAGATGTGCGTGGTCCTTACACATCTCCCTGCCCGGCTTTTAACAACCTGGGATGCCCTGGCCGGAAAGGGGGCGGCAGGCACACTGCAAACACTGTGCAGCAGAGTGACCATGCCACTCTGCATGCCGCCTACCCCATGTGACTCAAAGAGATGCCGCCTGAGCCTATAGCCTCGGATCCCCTTATTATAGGGATGGCCCTGGCTACAAAGTATGTGCATCAGAGCTGCGTTGTGTTACATTGTTGCATTAGTGCATGTGGGGGGGCATTCAAGATTAATTGCACCGCAATGAGCTAACACGTGCTGCACTACCACAACGCACTGGATCACAAAAGTGTGTTTCAGCCCTAATATAAGGCCCGGTTCCCACCTGGGCGTTTTTCCGCGCTTTCGTACTCGCGGAAAAACGCTCAAACAGGGAAATGCCATTATTTTCAATGTGCATGGTTCCCATCTGTGCGTTTTTCCACGAGTACGAACGCGCCGGAAACCGCCCTACGCCCAAAGAAGTACATGTACTTCTTTGGGGCGTTTTGGTCAGGCGTTTCCATTGGGAAACAGCCAATTAGCCCTCGGAAACCGCGATTTTAAACGCGCATATTCAATCCGCCTAGGTGTGAACCCAGCCTTAGGCTCCATTCACATATAGCGTTTGCGTTTTCTGTGCAGAAGACCATGTGGGACCAAAACGCATTTTTTTTTAATCTGCACGAATGCCGCTTGTTTGCGGCTATTAAATAGCCGTGAACGTGCAGAATCTGCCGTATTTTCACGCTTGCACAGTTTTCGGGGCTGTGCGGTTTCGGACCGCACAGCAGTGTCGTGCCGTGCCTTCTGTGCTGGATGAGGCACCCCCCAGCCAGCTGAAGCTCTGCCCGACCAGTCGGCGCTCCACCCCGCCCAGCCGAAGCTCTGCCCCCGGCTCGGTAACCAAGCTGTGTGGGAAGGAATAAGGAAGGAGACAGGGAGGAGCCTCCCTGTCCTTCACTTCCTCGTCACTGGGGAGGCATCGAGACCGATGGCCTCAGTGGGTTTTTTTTTAATTATTGGACAGCTTGGACCAATGGCACTTTGCCATCGGTCCAAGCCATCCACAGAGCTCACGCTTCTAACACAGAGGCTGTGACAGCTCTTGCCTCACCAAGTTAGGTTACACAAGCAGTGGGAAAGCCCGCTGCTGTGTAACCTAACTTCCTGTCAAAAGTTGGATGCAAGACCGCCAGTTAATTAACAGCAGGGGCGTCCCGAGGCTGGGTGACACCCAGAGCTGTTACCGAGTGTCACCCCCGCCGAGATGTCATCGTGCACGTGCGGCGATCTTCTGATACCTTCCTGCGCCTATCTTGGTGATGGACGCCGGCAGAGAGAGAGGAGGGACAGTCACCCGGCGGGATAAGATAGGCCACCGGGTCCCCTCCTCTGTCCTTATGCTGTCGGGCGTTCGGTTCATGACCGAGCGCCCGACTTTTCAGAGTGGGGTGACACCAAAATTACTGTCAGACATTTTGGTGTCACCCCTCCAATGGTGTCACCTGGGTGCGGGCCGCACCCCCCGAACCCCCTTTTGTGACGCCACTGATTAACAGGCAGTGCTCCGTCCATGACAGGTTACACAGCGGGGAGGCTTTCCCTGCAGTGTAACCTGTAACAAGCCGCTCTGAATAGAGAAAACGCTGTCAGCTCCAGACTTGAAGCTGATAGCTTTTTCCTCCATAATACCAGGTGAGGCTCCGCCTCCCCTGACCGCACAGTCCCTGCAATATTCTGAACAATGCACATTAAAGTGCATTGTTTTCTCTGTTTAGAGCGGCTTCGCGTGCATTTGTTCAGCTGAATAAGCGTGGACAGCCGTTCCAGTGTGAATGGAGCCTTACAATAAACAATATTCTATGTGCAGCTTTTTTTGTGCTAGCTGCAGAAGTTGCACAACTGTACGGACACACACATACACAAACATTACATTTTAAAAATGACATTTTGGTGTTTTTATGGAAAAAAAAAAAGGAAAACACTTTTATGGTTTTTAGATGAACTCAGAGTCCCCGAATCCCTCTTTTGTTTGATTTCAGAATCAGCACTACGTAGATGTCTCGTGAAAAGCTGTTTTTTTTTTTCAGTGGAGGCGTCATGCCCCCTCGTTAAATAATCGCGGTACGATATGGTCAGTTCAGGTCTCCGGGGAAATGATTATCTCGTCCTCGCTCGGCACGTGAAAAAAAAGTCTGATTTGCATTTTGATGAAGGTGAGTCACCGCTTCTCACTGCGCCGTGCGCTCAGATATATTTATTATTACAAACGTACAAAAGCCTGCTGCAAAAATAAATACATTGTATCAGCATTAGTTAACTGATCCCTTCTTTCTCTTTTCTTTTTTGGCTTTGTTTGCAGAAGCGGTACACCCAAATATGATACCCAAATGTGAACTCCATCCAATTGACTAATGACTATTTTTTTCCAACTTTAAAAAAAATGAATAA
>NW_017307477.1:201570-203035 GCF_000935625.1 Nanorana parkeri | reverse complement strand
ATATTTAAATTATTATTTTTTATTTTTTTACTGTTGAGGGCTCTGGGTCTAAACAGACCTCATACCGCATTGCAGGTAACCACACGGGAAGACCAAATGCGTGGCCGCACCAGACAATGGCAATGAGCTTATATACAGTTTATTATACACACCAAAACATAACACAAATAAACCACCAACACCCACAAGTAACCACAAAAATGTAATAGTAGCTAACTAAATGTAAACACAAGCACATACAAAAAGGTAACAGGGCAAGTAAACCCGGGGAGCAAAGAAACACAAGGGGTGCCAAGGAACAAGGAGGTAACAGGACTCACGAAGGACTCAGGAAATTGCGACAATACTAAGGCTGGACACACACCTTACAACCATCGCAAGAGAAAAGTCTATCTTGCATAGGCAGATCGTACTTGCGATGATCGCCAGCCATGCCCCCTGAGGGGCGGGCTTCCGAGGACCGCAATGGTGAACGGGCAGTGTGTGCTTGCGCACACCGGCCCGTCCGGCTTTTATCTTACGAACATGCTACACACCTGCCGAACATCGTACGATTCTCGGCGGGTTTGCAAGCATGTTCGTAAGTTTAAAGTCGTGCGAGCTTACAGTAGTAGAGGTCGCACGGCTTCCACACACCTTACGATAATCGTACGATCGCGGGATTTCCCGCCATTATCGTACGATTATCGTAAGGTGTGTGGGGACCTTAAGGCAAAGTCCAGACTGCAGGGAGGGATTAAATACCCTCCCAGGTAGCACCAGACGGTGAATAATCGCTGACAGCTGGGAGACACCCGCAGGTGAGCACTGGACTTGCAGGTCCCAGCACCACCCAGTGGTGCCTTGAAACACCTGCAGGTGAGCGCAGGAACTGCAGGACCTGGTTCCAGCGCCACCTGGAGGTGTTATGGTCCTTGACAGGTGGTTTATTCAATCCTTTATAATTAGAAATAGTGGTTTGGCTATAACAGTGCTAAGCTCCCGGAGGACTCATGGGTGTAAGCCATTTGTTCCTGGTTATTTATTCAGTCTGTTTGAACCCAGCCTTGGAGGTACATTCAGTACATTAGCATTAGTGCTACGGTTTTGAATATCAAAACATCAAAATGTTCCTTCCGATTTGTATTTTTAAGGCCATTTTTTCTCATTTATTTGATTTTTTTTTTACACTACGATATAGCCACTTGGGCTGTTTAATACACCAAATTACCAGTCCCATAGCAGATATGTACAAATTGTCCAAAGAAGTTTTATGGCTGTGACTGCCGAAGTGGTTAACGGCCTAAAAAGATTTTAGCTACGTGCTGTAGCCTATGACTCTGAGAATGAAATGCCCCTCGATAGGACTGATTTACTAAAGTGTGAGATGAACCTGGACGTGAAATATTTCATAGACGGTCATGGTGAAGTGAACCGTTGCGCGCTTCAAACATCCAATCCTGTGCAGGAAAAGGGGGGGGGGGGG
>NW_017307477.1:198417-201260 GCF_000935625.1 Nanorana parkeri | reverse complement strand
ACCGTGCGGGGGGGGGGAAGGGGGGGGGGGGGGGGGCAATACGGATGTTTGAAGAGCACAGCGGTCCATCTCATTCCATACTATAGCAGTTAATCCTCCCCGGGTTCACTCCACTTCACTGCACTTCATACTTTTAGTAAATCAAGCTCGGTGAATGCAACCGCGAGGACTAATCCTTTTCGAATTACTGCGTTTAGTAAACTGCCTTTCCAGAACTCTGCGGCGAGGTGTCCTTGAAGTGATTCTTTTTTTCATTTTGTGTACCAAATTTTTTTTTTATATAAGCATATGTTACATTTAAACATAAAATCATACTCAAACACACTAATTTACTCCCCCCACTGCTTCCGGAAAACACTTAGTGCGCTCTGATGGAGGATTCCCGCCTGGCCAGAAGATTTGAAAGTCTACGAGAAGAAGTTCCCACGGTTAAAATTGCAGAGCAATAGTCCGCGCGTCCGCCGTAATCCTGGATGAGCTGCAAAACAACTTCTGCAAATGATTCCCGCAATTATTGTTGGTTCGACCTCATCCCGGGCCCCTGAAGCCTTCACAAATGAGACCATTCTGCTGTTCTCTATTTTAAGATGCAGTTTGTACGTGCCTACAGCTCGAGCGGATAGCTCGCAACTTATCTGAAATTGCTATTGTCATAGCAATGTCCAATCACCGCAAATCCTTCCATACACCGATGACTTTAGTAGTACAGGCAGTCCCCGAGTTACAAATATTACACCGCGGCATCCAAAGCTTTGCATTGCACTTGGTGATGTGCGGCTTGGATGCAGCTGCTCGGCCATGGAAACCCATTCCATGAAGCTCTCAAGTTCCTCCACCCCAAACTCCCCCATCCATGTCTTTATGGACCTTGCTTTGTGCAATGTTGCGCAGTCATGTTTGGAACTAAACACCCAGAATGTAATCCTCTGCAGCCCGTGCTGGCTGGTAGCTGAACACACAAACACCATCTGCAGAATGAAGTCTTCTGAGAATCTGGGACGCTGAAGTGTTCTAAGAGCCCGGCGCTCTCCCTATTCCTCTGTTATCAGTCCTGGCACCCTGAAGTAGGAAGACCTCGGCGCCCTCTTACTTCCTTTCTACAGAAGAACCGAGCGTTGTGTATCAAGAAGAACAATTAATAAAAACACACAAAAAAAATCTAAATAAATGAAATAACCGGAAGATAACAAACTGTAAAAATTTCCGTTATTAAAGGAGATCTATGAGGGGAGTGAAAATCACTCACCCTCATAGTTCGAGCCGACCTGCGACAATGAGACTGTTTCAGGACTGATTGGCACTCACGTGACATGTGAGCTCTACTCAGTCCTGGAGTACTGTGAGCCCAGTCTGTCACCCCCCCTGAGCACATCATAATGCATGCCTGGCTCACAGTACTCCAGGACATGTCATTTAAAGGAGAACTATGAGGGGGGGGGGTGCTTTTCACTCACCTCATAGTTCTAGCCGACCTGTGACAATGAGACTGTCACAGGTCAGCTCAGTAGATCGGGAGGTGAGAGAACACATACCGGCGTTCGCTCACCTCTCGATTCATCTCCCTGCAGAGAGCCGTGACTGACAATCACACGGCTCCCTGCAGGGATCCCGCCCCCCTGCTCCGATCCTCCAGCACTGACTAGCGGATCGGACAGGGGGAGGGGGCAGGTACAGCTGGCTCTTCCTCTAGATAGGCAGAGCCAGCTGTCAATCACGCAGCTGGGTGGATCTCGACAGTAATGTTGGGATCCGTCTCTCGTAGGGCTGCAACAACGAATCGATTATTGAAAAAGTTGTCAACGTTTTCAATCATCCATTATTCGGCTTCCGATTGGTTGGCCCTGTTCACAGCTCCACACGCGCTGCGCGCCGCACCTGCTCCCCACCTCACGCTCGCCGCTGCCAGACCCTCCCGCCCGCATTCACGCTCCACATGCAGCACCTTCTCACCGCCCGCCCACATCTATGAACGGCACAGGGATGCGGGGAGAAGAAGTAAGGAGTTTGCACACACGCCTCTAAGCTAATTTGTTGCCCATCCGAGAGCGCTGTTTATATGTTTTTTCTGCATTTCACTATATTGCACACCACTTTTTTTTTTGTTTTTTCTTTTTACTTCCACCGCTCCAAGCTTGCTCCTGTGATGGACTACAATCTCAACACAAAACTAGTAGTCCATCACTGGAGCCATTTAAAAAAAAAAATTGATTTAACTTTTTATCAGATTAACCGATTAATCGAACTTAATAATCGGCTAACTAATCGATTTAAAAAATAACCGTTAGCTGCAGCTCTAGTCTCTCGGCTGTGACGGTCTCAGTATACCGCAAGCTGTAGCTCGCTATACACTGAGCTTTGGGTGACGGGAGGACGCTAGTATATGTCCTCCCGTGACCCTTAGGAGAACTATGGGGGAAAACAGTGACCCCCCCCGTAGTTCTCCGTTAACTGTTACATTGTGATGATGAATTCTAAAAAACTGAGCAACAAATGTGAATATCTCTAAAAAAAAAAAAAATCAAGGCAACTGGACTCGCTGTATTTTTCTTGAAGACGTTTCACTGATCACGTGACTAGCTATCATTCTAAATATAGAAAAGCTAGTCGGATGACCAGCGAAATGTCTTCAAGAAATATACAGCGAGTCCGGCTGCCTTGATTTTTTTGTCCTGGATGAATGAGAAGCTTCAGCGAAAGAAAATCTTCTTGTAGGAAGACAGTTGGTGAATGTATCACATTCCAGTTCTTATTCCACTTTTTATGCGGCTGAAATAAAATGGAGTTTATTCACTTATTGTATATAGAACCACGAATGTCTGCAGAGTACGAAGAATCATTTCCAT
>NW_017307477.1:190382-198374 GCF_000935625.1 Nanorana parkeri | reverse complement strand
CCCCCCTCCCCCTGCCCCCCCCAGAGGGGTTTATAGTCTAATGACCTAATTAGAGCCACACAGATCCTTTAGGGCCAAACTAAATGGAAGCCGAAACAATGTCTCTGGACTGCGGGTGGGTAATTGAGTCATTGGACGTAACGCATGTGACGGTGAGAACATGAAATTAGCATAGGGGGGGGGAAGGGGGGGATTCAGAGTGCAACGAGGACACAGGACTCCGAGGACGCAGCGACCAATCCTGACCACAAGGGTTCCTACTAACATGCTGGCGCAGCCCGGCCTCATAAAATACATTACATTGTCTTCAGTCTAAGCACACAGTGATACCAAACGTGCAGCTTACTGATCCAGCACTGCTTCCTCCTCCACTATCTGACAAGACACACACTGTCACCTTATATAAAGATTACTGATCCAGCACTGCTTCCTCCTCGTCCATCCTACAGGACACACACTGTCTCCTTATATGCATATTACTAATCCTGCACTGCTTCCTCCTCTACCATCCTACAGGACACACACTGTCTCCTTATATACAACATTCTGATCCAGCACTGCTTCCTCCTCCACTATCTGACAAGACACACACTGTCACCTTATATACAGATTACTGACCCAGTGCTGCTTCCTCCTCCATATCTGACATGACACACACTGTCACCTTATATACAGATTACTGATCCAGCACTGCTTCCTCCTCCATATCTGACAAGACACACACTGCCACCTTATATGATGATCATTATCACTGGAATTGATAGGAAATGCAATATTTTATATTGTATCTTCTTTTCCAATGAACCCTTTGTGGCAGGGAAACCGTCGGACGTACTCTGAAGTGAATAGATTCTTGTTCGCTGGAGATGAGAAGTCCGGCAAATGACATGAAATGAACTCATCATCGTTGATATAATTATTATTCAGGATAAAAGAAATCCCGAGGACCCGTCCGGGGCCCATCACTGGTTTCATCTCCCCGCTCATTGTTCTTTAGAAGATGAACAAGGTGGGGATGAGAATGTTGCCAGCATCCCCTCCCCGAGGAGCAAACCTGAGCCAGACTTGCAGGGCAATGTACCGGCCGTATTATAATTGGATCCACGCCGAGAGTAATGTTGATGCCGTTTTGTTGGCACACAGAATGGGAGCCATAGAAAGTGTTGATGTGTTATTATACATTGTGAGACTGGATGAGGAGCCGGAGAGGTGGAAGTTCTCCCGGGGGACCCTGCACCGGGTGTAAGGTGTATACACATCCTGCCAGCACAACATTCCTAATGCATCGGGCTGTGTCTGATAATTATACTTCATCGTCAGTGAACTGGAGACAGAGGCGGCTTTATGTTCTAAAAGAATTTGTCTCTGAGAAATGAACAATTACACATTCAGCTCGTACGCTCTGAGGGACAGGGCCGTCCTAACCTGACCCCCTCCTAGATTGTAAGCTCTCAGGGACAAGGACGTCCTAACCTAACCCGCTTTTAGATTGTAAGCTCTCAGGGACAGGGCCCTCCTAACCTGACCCCCTCCTAGTTTGTAAGCTCTTAGGGACAGGGCCGTCCTAACCTAACCCGCTTTTAGATTGTAAGCTCTGAGGGACAGGGCCGTACTAACCTAACCCACTCTTAGATTGTAAGCTCTTAGGGACAGGGCCGTCCTAACCTAACCCGCTTTTAGATTGTAAGCTCTGAGGGACAGGGCCGTCCTAACCCCCTTTTAGATTGTAAGCTCTGAGGGACAGGGCCGTCCTAACCCCCTTTTAGATTGTAAGCTCTCAGGGACAGGGCCCTCCTAACCTAACCCCTTCCTAATTCTTTTCAATGACCCCCAATGTAAGGAACATTCTTCCCACTGACCCCCAATGTAAGGAATATTCTTCCCACTGACCCCCAATGTAAGGGGCATTCTTCCCACTGACCACCAATGTAAGGGGCATTCTCCCCACTGACCCCCAATGTAAGGGACATTCTTCCCACTGACCCCCAATTTAGGGGACATTCTTCCCAGAGCGACCACCATGTTAATGTTCCGTGAGCTGTACATATAGTAACTATTGACAGGGGTTCCTCCATGTTAGAAAAAAAAGGTTGAGAATGGCTGACAGACAGATCAAACTGGTCTTTTGTTTTTGTTAAATTAATTATTTTTTGTATGTAAAAGTTCGCTTTGAACCTATAGAAGGGACAACCATGTAAGGGAGAGAAGAATTTGGGTTTAAAGAGGGACTGTCTCCTTAAAAAAAATGGAGGACCAATAACGAGCTATCACCGTGTACCCACAAAAGTTTGTGCTTCTGTAAAAGTCAGTTTTGTGTCACAGGAAAGAGGTGTCAGCAATTGTGAGCTCGTCTCCGCTCGCCTGATAGATAATTAAAATCTGCGATATAGACCTTGACACAGTTTGTCATGTATCCCAATGTTATCAAGTACACAGGCGCCGACCGCACACACAGCCACGTGGGAGTTCTCTGCAGCTGTCACACGCCGGATTAGACAAACCCGCTCTTACCCGCCAATATGAGTAAAATTAACCCAGTAGGTTTGATGGCATTTTGATATTTCGGTGCCATTTCAGCGGCTTTTTGTTCAAGGATAATTATTTTGTGTTTTCCAGCTGAGCCTGTTCACTCGCATTAATGGAAGCCAGCGAGTCACCTAGGCGAGCCACCTGTCGAGGTTCTGACTTTAATCGAGAGGTTTAAAAGACGCCGCGGTGGAATTGTGATGCCGAGGGTGGAACCGAGAGCTCTGGGTAATAATCAGGAAGCAAACACCGAGGCAAAGTAATTGCGTGGTCCTCCTAACGCCGCGCCACAACATGACAGCATATTATAACAACAGACGCACAAACAATGCAATCCTAGAGATAATGAGAGGGGGGAAAAAATAAATCCGTAGAATACAGAAAAACAAACTAGAGGCTTAAGAATATTTCCTAAATAATTGGGATTTAAATCTGAACAACAGCCTTCCCTTCAGACCTGTACAGTTATAGCGGCTCCTCTCCTGGGCTGAGACTCCTATTTCTGACAACGTGCATTAGAAGCCGCAGCTAATCAGATAGAAAAGAGCGCAAATCCTGGGAGTGTAAAGGGTGTAGGGACAACCAGTGTCTATGTGTTACAGGTAGAAAGAACAAAAAAATGCAAAAAATTAGAGACTTACTTGAGGAGCCGAGGGTCCTGGCAAGGGGGGCCCCAATGGGGTTCTAGCGGTGCGAGACGTATTCGGTGTATCCCGGGGGTGAAAGGATAAATGAAAAACCAATTTGAACTGAGTGCTGTGTGTGCCGAGGGGCTGGTGGAGAGGCTGCCTCTAGTCTTGATCGCGGTGTTTTGAGGACGTGATGGAGTGGAAGTGACAGAAGGCTGGGGAAGAACGTGCACGGGGCGGTGGTGAAGGAGCGACGTGTTTTGAGGTGATCCTCTTTCTCAAGCTCAAAAGGAAAGGTAAGTGTTAGCTAATCAGATAGAGCCTGCCTCATTTACTGGCTGGGGGGACTTCCAGCTTGAGGGCCTGTTCACATGAGTTTCAGGTCCTAATCAGGTCCGGATCAGGTGCGGATCAGCAGACGCGGTGCTATGTGTTTTGCCGCGTTTGTGCCACGTTTTTGATGCGTTCCAGTAAAAAAAAAAAAATATTTTTTTTTTTTTGCTGGAGTGGGGCTGTCAGTATGTTAGCTGCAGTGCAGTGAATTTTTGACGCGTTTTTGATGCGTTTTGCGTTTCCGGAACATTTCCTGACCGTACACAATGTGACATGCAGTATTTTTCTGTAGTAACCTCAACGGATTGCGCAGTGAGAACTGTAAGCCCATAAAACACATAGGGATACATTGGGATGCATTTTTAGTGCAGGGGCGTACGGATCGGGTCAGCACAGAAAATGGACGTCGTGTGAACAGGCCCTGGGGCCCGGTGCAGACCTGAGCGATCCGGGATCGCACGTCCCGGGATTGCGTGGTCCTGCACAATGCAGACAGCGATTGCCACACGGCCCCGTTGATTTCAATGGAGTGATATCCGCGCGGCAATCACAGAAAAAAAAGGTACATGTACCTTTTTGGGGCGACGCGCGGCTATTTTAATGTTAATGTCGTGTTCGGATGCACGGGCGGAATCGCGTCGGGGAAACCGGGCATTCCGCCCGGCGCGACTGGGGTGCGATTAGAAAATAATGGCACCCACAACGCGACCCTCAGTCCCAGATAGCGAGGATAACTTGCCACAAACATGTGTCAGGGTTAAATTGCAATTCTTGTTAACTTGCTGCGCACATTCCCTAGCGGGTTGTAGACTTGCAGAACACTCGCAGCACAAGTTCTAGGCGACACTTTTTGAATTTGTAGCAGATTTGCTTGGCAGGTCTACAGCAAGAGTCCTGCAGGTCTTAGCAAGAGCTCTGCAAGTCTTAAAGCACTTCTGCAAAGCACGTTGATCTGGAGACTTGCAATGCAGACTTGCTGTCATTGTGCAACAAGATTGTGAAGCTCGGCAAGTCTAGCAATACTTTAGCAAGTCATTTTCAAACTTGCAGCTCAATTGCTTGCTATCTGGGGTGCTGGGCGACTCCGTGACCGCGCGGCAATCATGCACGGTGAGGTGTCACCTAGGTGTGTACCGGTGATGTGTCGAAAGTGCGAACTTATCGAGTTGTGGGACCGCATGACTTCCGGTTTCCTCAGAACTACGATGTTTGCACACAAAACATGTTGTGCACGAGCGCCATCCACGGCATTGCCCTATACACATAGACCGCAGCAATAAAGTAATAAAATGATGTAGGATGACAGTAAGCCAGCACGTTCTTTATCTCCGGTGCCCCACTCAATATGGCCGCCGCTTGAGTGGGGCACCTGAGATAAAGAACGCGCTGGCTTAGTGTCATCCTACATCATTTTATTACTTTATTGCTGTGGTCTATGTCTATAGGGCAATGCCGTGGATGGCGCTCGTGCACAACATGTTTTGTCTAAAAACCTCGTAGTTGTGAGGAAACCGGAAGTAATGCGGTCCCACAACTCGATAAGTTCGTAGTTTTGATCGATCACCGGCCCTTATTTAGCACTTTCTTCCCTAACGTGGCTCGGGTGTAGCACATGCAGAGAGCACAGGATTTATCAGCATACAATATTTCTGGCAGGATTGACAGATGTGTTAATCCAAAATCGATATATTTCCGTTTTTTGGTAGAAGGTACACCCTCTGGCAGTTATATCAGATGGGGGCTCTATTGGTGGGTGAGATCTCTGCGTTTGAGATCCAGGGACCTGTCATGGCCATTAGGAGGAGCTTCCTATTCTTCTATGCTGGAGTTTAATTTATAATATGGATAAAGGAAAATATGGACATAATATAATACAGTTATACGGTAATATTAGTGCAGTGTTATACCATGTTAGACAATAATCAGTCAGTTTGAAGTTTGGGAGATCATAGCCAATAAAAGATTTGGGTTACACCCCAAAACTTCTATAGTAAGGACAATAAGAGATTGGGAACACCTTTTTTTGTAGTAGTGATACTTACAGGTAGGTGGGAGCTGAAATGAGAGTTACATGAGATCTTGAGTAGCGATGAGCTGGGGCTTGGTGCCAAGAGTGTTCCTTTTGGTCTCTTGAAGAATGAAAGGGGTAACCTGATTGGTTTATTTTGGCAACAAAGGTACTTTGATGAGTGATATCCACTGTAGTTTTACTGTTGGGCCAGTCAACCTAAAATTTCTGGATATGTTGAGGATGCAACTTGCTAGAACTCAAAATTAGTGATGAGCTTGGGCTTAGTGTCAACCCAGAGTTTGCCCAAGCCCACTCCAGACTATGGCCAATACACCCCCCCAGCTCCCTGCCCAATCATTTGCAGCAGGTGCAATCCCACTCCACAGCTACATGTGGCTCTGCCGCAACTGAATGAGCTGGGGTGGGGAGTGTCGATGACAGTCACAGCCTTCTTTTTTTGGCACTTTGATGAGTGAGATCCAGTGTAGTTTTACTGTTGGGACAGTCAACCCACATTTCTGGCATGTTGAGGAAGCAACTGGCTAGAACTCAAGATTAGTGATGAGCTTGGGCTCGGTGCCACCCTACAGTTCCCCTAAGCCTACTCAAGACTGTGGCCAACAGCCCCCCCAACTCTTCGCCCCATCAGTTGCAGCAGGTGCATTCTCCATCTCACAGCTACATGTGGCTGTGTCAAAACTGCCGCCACTGATCGGGCTGGGGTGGGAAGTGTCGAAGGTCACAGCTTTCTTTTGGCAACAAAGGTACTTTGATGAGTGAGATCCACTGTAGTTTTACTGTTGGGCCAGTCAACCCAAAGTTTTGGCATGCTGAGGAAGCAACTTGCTAGAACTCAATATTAGTGATGAGCTTGGGCTTGGTGCCATCCCAGAGTTCACCTAAGCCTACTCAAGACTGTGACCAACACCCCTCCAACTCCTCACCCAATCAGTTGCAGCAGGTGCATTCTCCACCCCACAGCTACATGTGGCTCTGACACAACTGCCGCCACCGGCTGGGGCGAGGGGGAAGGGGTTTCGCGTTGGTCACAGCATTCAGTGGGCTTAGGCAAACTCTGCAATGGCACCAAGCCCAGGCTTAGCACTAATTTTGAGTTCCAGCCAGTTGCCTCCTCCTCACCATACCAGAAATTTGGGTTGACAGGCCCAACATTAAAACCAAAATTTGCATCTTACTCATTAAAGTAGCTTTGTTGCCAAAAGAAGCCAATTAAAGGAGAACTATGAGGTGAGTGAAAATCACTCAGCCTCATAGTTCGAGCCGACGTGTGACAACGAAACTGTCACACGCCGGCTCAATAGATCGGGAAGTGAGGGAACACATACCGTCGTTCGCTCACTTCTTGATCCTGTGCCTGCAGAGAGCCGTGATTGTCACCCACGGCTCCCTGCAAGGATTTCCCCCCCCCCCCCCCCTCTCCGATCCTCCAGCGCTGACTGGATAGGCAGAGCCAGCTGCCAATCACGCAGCTGGGTGGATCCAGACAGTATTGTCGGGATCCGCCCTGACTGCTGCAGTCTCAGTATACCGCAAGCTGTATACTGAGACGATATACTGAGCTTTGGGAGGATGCTAGTTTGTGTCCTCCTGTTACCCTTAGGAGAACTATGGGGAAAAGCACTGAGCCCATAGTTCTCTTTTAAGTTCTCCCTTTCATTCTCAAAGAGAACAAAAGGAACATTCTTATTGCTTGGCATGCCTAACACAAGCTTATTTTAGGATCTTTTTGACAAACAATCTGAGACGGCAGAAGATGTAAAATGATCTTGTCATATAACACATTTTCTCCACTCTTTTCATCTTGAAAATGACTAACAAGTTAGGTGATCATTCTAAACAGTCAAGTCTCCATTGCTCAGCAGCAGGGCGGCCCCAACAACAGTTACAGCTTTCTTCAACCTTATTAACCATGCTGCCATGTAGCGGCGAGCCGGGATCTGTCTCGTCCTGCTGGATAAATTACACAAGAAGAAGTGGTTGTATCATCAAAATTCCATTTGTTTTAAGCCGGTGTCCTTGACATTACTATTTGCATATTAATAAAAAAAACGCTCGCCGACCGCTGACGCCAAGGTACGGCAATCTTGGAAGGCGGAGAGAGGGCAGCGCGCGTGAAGTAAAGGACCATCAGCGTCTTTCATCGATTCTCTAGGGGTATTCCTGTACATATTCTGAATTGCCAAGTCCAATAGTGAGCTTTCCCTTTCTTTTCTTTTTTTTTTTTAAATGGAGGATAAAATGTTTTTAGACATTTGCAGAAAAGACTAAAAGTAGAACTGTGGCCAGGCTACGGGCCTTCAAATATTTACATATCTATAACAAGCAGGGAATCAACTTAAAAGCTGAACTGCGGGAAAACATCTAAATACACAGATACAGCAACTATATTGCCGTCAATAGGTTTTGTATTTCTGCCACTGAATTCTGAGATTTACAAGAGCACGGGGGGGGGGGGGGGGGCCACAAACTTTT
>NW_017307477.1:170257-190236 GCF_000935625.1 Nanorana parkeri | reverse complement strand
GGGGGGGACACCAAATCTATGGCTGCAGCAGTCTCACCTTCACTTTCCATTGGGGCATAATACCATAAATGATAACTGTCCTGGATTTGCCACAACAGTCCCACATATTGATCCTCTGTCCCACCAAAGCCGTGTCCTGGGCCCTTTCCTGGGATCACAACATCAGTTACTGTGGCAGGCATAGACAGGGATGTCCCCATAATGAGGTGGTCACCGTAGGCAGCACAGAGCCGTAGCTAGCTCCTTTTGCGCTTGAGGCAAGAACATAAAATTGTGCCCCCCAACAGACGTGTTATGTCACCCGACGCCGCGCACGCACGGCATCATGTGACGTCATGCGCCCCGCCTTCAGGATGGTGGCGCACATGCGTAAAATGTGCTGGTGGCCAAATCCAAAATAGCATAAAAATTTGTTTCGTTTGACGAAACTAATGAAAATATTTGTATTTTCCGTTCCTTTCGTCCGAATTTTTTTTTAGTCTTTGCACATGTCTAGTGATATGTGTGCATGACTGTGAGTGGGATTGTTTTTGTTTTGTTTTTTATTTATTTGTTATTATTATTAATCTTTATATTTTTTACTGTTGGGGGGGGCTTCGTGGAAATATCAGAGGTCTAAACAGACCCCTGACATTTCCCTTTTGAAATAGAAAAAGAGATTGAGGATACAGAGTCCTCTGCCCATACAG
This sequence comes from Nanorana parkeri, assembly GCF_000935625.1. Classification (NCBI taxonomy): domain Eukaryota; kingdom Metazoa; phylum Chordata; class Amphibia; order Anura; family Dicroglossidae; genus Nanorana; species Nanorana parkeri. The sequence goes on along the minus strand of NW_017307477.1, from coordinate 189,547 downwards.
TGAGGGGAGAGAACCGGGGATCTGAGGAGTAGCTGGAGCCTGTGCCGCTCCTCTTCTCTCTGCTGTGTTGGCCGCCTGGTGCCCCTGTTACCAATGGTGCCCTGTGCTTGCCATGGCAACAGGGGCGAGGGGGCAAAGCCTCACCTGCCCCATGGTAGCTACAGCCCTGAGGCAGCATTTCATTGGGGGAGCGCAGCGGGGCAGCCACAGCGTCCCAGGTTGCTAAGAGATCCAAGCAACCTGTGGCTCTGCCCACTACTGTGTACGGCTTCCTGCAGCTCACAGACGTCATTGGTCTGTGCAGGATGCTCTGGTTGGAGTTTCACCGAGCCCTTGGCATGGCTCTAACACAGCATGGCATGGCTCTAACAGATCCACCAGCCACAGCATCCATTGTGCCCCCCCAACGCACAAATTACCCCCCTCATCCCACCGGCCACCTCCCCCCTGCTCTACGACCTCAGGCAGCGGTTAGGGTAGGGACAGCCCTGGGTCTAGTAACTCAAAAAGGCATTCATTGCAGGGATTGGGCCATGGATGGGTGGTAACCACCTATTTAAAGGTGGGATAAACCCATAAAGTGGGCGTGATGGGCAGTCCCCACTTATTTAGTGGTCTGGGATGTGGATGTGATTTGGGCACACCAGCCTGGAAAGTGTGTGGATAAAATGCGGACCGTGGACGGAGTTAAACAATGTCCCACAATCCAGAATGTAATGGCAAGAATGTAATTTACATTTTTTTCTTCCCTTATAACGAAATCGGAAATAGATTAAAAGATCTGAAATGAATACACATAGTAGCGAGCCAGGAAACAGACGTGCAGGAACATAATGGTTTCCTCTGTAAATATATATATTTTCCAAGCTTGGGGTCACGGAACTCGCTCGCGGTTGAATGCAAGTTTAAATGGAACTGTTGAAATGTATCGATTTCTCTTTTGTAACTTCTACGGAAGGACCAAAGATCTCGAATACCCCCGAGAATTATACTTCCTTCTCAAGACGTTTCTTCTTTTCTCAAAAAGAACAACAATGGTTACAAAATAAATTGTCTGGCAACGGCTCAGATGTGTTCCTTCTGAAACACATTACTCAAACAACCTTAATACACAGCTGAAGCACAAGCGTAGGAAGTGCCGCACCTTGCCAAAGGATTTCTACAATAATACTTGTATCTTCCTCTCGACGCCTCCAATACTATATGGCAGAAACTATCCTTTCCAAAGTCCTCATAAGACTGTATGCCTGTGCTTCTCACTCACATCATAGTTCTAGCCGACCTGTGACCATGAGACTGTCACAGGTCGGCTCAGTAGATCGGGAGGTGAAAGAACACATACCGGCGTTCGCTCACCTCTCGATCCTGTCACGGCTCTCTGCTGTGACAGGGGAGGGGCTGGATTCCCCCCTCCCCGCTCCGATCCGCCAACGCTGACTGGTGGGAACGGACAGGGCAGGGGGCGGGTACAGCTGGCTTTGCCTCTAGATAGGCAGAGCCAGCTGTCAATCACGCAGCTGGGCGGATGCCGGCACAATTGTCGGGATCCGCTTCAGCTGCGGCGTCTCAGTATACCGCGAGCTACAGCTCGCGGTATACTGAGCCTAGGGTGACGGGAGGACGCTAGTTTGTGTCCTCCTGTTACCCTAAGGAGAACTATGGGGAAAAGCCTTAACCCCATAGTTCTCCTTTAATCATATAAATGACAATTGAATTTTAATATTTAACATATATGGAGAAAAAAACATCCAAATTGCTTATAGTTGCTTATGATTTATAGTATGATCACATAAAACAGCCAAAACGTGTCAGGGTCCGAACCATTACCCCTTCATCAGGGCTTAGGAACTTTGGTACAGTTTAAATGGACTCAGTGACACAAAATTACCAGAGAGATCTGTATAGGATCCAACTTGCTTATTCATGGGGGGATCAGTGAAGAGATCTGCTGTTGTTAACAGCGGCAGTTGTGGTTTTGCCCCCAAAATGCATAGACTGCTTTCTGTGATCATACAGTGAACCCTTAGTCCTCATTTACATGAGTAACAGCCGGCCCGTACAGATACATGCTGCGTGCGCAGCCGTATCGTTTCCGCTCCCGGGAGGGACAGGTGCTGTGTGTGATTATATGCAGCAGCCTGTTCTTCTCTATGGGAGTACGCGGCCTTACGCCGCCCTACGTTTACCTGAACTGCACATCCGTACAGGTTCGGGTGTCCCTGCTCGGACGCAGACAGGATGCATCCTGTCAGCGTACGAGCACGGACACCCGCACGTATGTGCAGGGCGGGTGAGCGTAGGGCGGCGTACGGCCACGTACCCCCATAGAGAAGAACAGGTTGCTGCATATAATCACACACAGCACCTGGTTACTCATGTGAATGAGAGCTTAAACTGATTTGGACGCTTTGACTATTTGGTTTAGTGCTCCTGCTGTATACTTATTTTTGGAGTCACATTTTTGGTATCCACTGGAGGTGAACTTTGCATTAGGCGTGCAGCCTGAGCACAGCCAATGAGCTTATCGAATAATGATGTCCTTTTCATTCTTTTAAATGGATGGATATTGATGTCCCAGTGCCTCTTGGACAGGGCCACCCCTCAGGCGTCATTGCATGTTTGTTGTATAATAGTCACTCTGCTGCACAATGTTTACAGTGTGCCTGCCGCTCCGTTTCCAGCCAGAGCGTCCCGGGTTAGGTGGGGAGATGTGTAAGGGCCATATACCGTATTTTTCGCTCCATAAGACGCACTTTTTTCCCCCCAAAAGGCGGGCAAAAATGTCTGTGCGTCTTATGGAGCGAACCCCTATCGCCCGACGCCCGGGACATGCAGTTTCGGGCACCGGGCGAGTAGTTTTTTTGTACATTTAGCCCTGCTCCGGACAAGCAGAGCTAAATGTATAGTGGGAGCCGCTGCTCATTTAATACAAGTGATCTAATCAGATCACGTGTATCAAATCGAGCATTGTGGTGGCAATCCTGTCCGGGCAACCCCCCCTCCGTTGGTTTTCAGGGTCCCCCGCTCCTCTGGGGGACACGTGACCACGGCGTAGGAGCTCACCATAGAGCACGTAGAGCAGACGAAGAACGTCTGTTGTTCCTCTGCTCTGTGTGATCACTGAGACCGTGGGGCTGTAATCACAGCGCCACCTGTCTCAGCTGTCACTAACTGCAGCTGTCACAGAACCCCTGCGTCCTATGGCCAGGCGAGCCTTATGGAGCGCAAAATACAGTATATCTCCGCTGGTTGGAAAGTATGGCAGGCACACTGAAAACTGCACACCGTAGAGCCAGACCACTCTGCCTGCTGCCGCCCTCCTCCATATGAGCCAAAAAGATGCCACCTTAGGCCACAGCTTTGGGCTGCCCTATTATAAGGATGGACCTGACTAAGCCCCTGTTGGGGTGCATTGCATTAGAGGAGACAGAGCAAGGTCTGGCGGAGAGCTGCCTACTTTGGCTTAGTTTTGTGCTTGCAAGTGGCAATAACATTTCTTAAAAAAAAGGATGAGATGAATGTGTGGCTTTTGAATCTTAAAACCCTGACGAAGGGAGAATCCCTGTAACACCCCAAAACACGTTGGCCTTTTACTAACCTTTGGTTGGCTTATTAATGTGTAGCGTATATCTGTATGGTATGCTTCTTTCTATATTTTCCATGCTTTTTTGTGCCTATTTCCCTATAGAGAAGACTCACTTCATTTCCCATGGGGCAACCAAGACAAAGAGTGAGGGGAAATCTCCCCTCTAATGGGAGCAAGGAACCAACCAAAACCTGGTAAACTTTCCAACTCTTCTCCACACAATTAAAACAAAAAAGTTGTGCCTGAAGTTGGGCATCGGTAACACTGACTTTTTGTTATAAGAGTTAAATTAATTAAAAGAATTCGAAGAAACAAGCAACATTTTATACAAAAGGGCTTCACTAATTCTATGTACACATAACTCATTTACAGAGACTCCTTATATATGTGAAGGTATCCGGCACCTCGCCACCCAAGCATTTCCGAAAGTGTAGCATAATTTTCATACATTGTAATCACATCTCCCTGACACGTCCTGACACAATGTTGGCAGTGCGGTAACAATGGCTACAACACCGACTGTACTGTACAAAGAGGAAGTTTTTGGTTTTTTTTTGCGAGTCTAGCTACGCCGTAATCAAAGAGGCGGCAAGGAACAAGCTGACATGACAGCCAACGTAGATTAGGTGTATGTCCTTTCTTCCTTCTCTATTACTGAGGCGCGGTTGTCTTTCCATCTGTGATGTGCTGAAATCCAAATCTGAGCATGTGTATCCTGCAGCAGAAACCCCAGAGAGAATTCAATAATAGGAGATATCATCTTGACACTTAATCTGTGGCGCTGTCACTGCCAATGCAAATCAAGCCTCCGGTCCCCAATCTGCACTGTGTTTATTTAGCACATGGAACAAAACAAAAAAAAGAAGGCTTTTGTCCTGATAAAGCAAAAAATATTTAAAGGGCCACTAAACCACGGCCATATGTTGACTTTTATAGAGAGCCATTAAAGAATGGTCTAGTTTGCTTTACTGAAATTAGCAGCAGGCTGCCAAATCCTGAATACAACTATTTACTTCAACAGCCGGCTGTCCCAACAGTTTAAAAGAGAACTAAAGCCAATCCTTTTTTTTTTTTGGCCTTAGTCCTCTTCTGGGTCAAAGGAGGACATTTACTAATATCCTCCTGTGACCCAAAGTCAGCATCTAGTGGGCTACTGCCCGCTAGATCCGGGAAAGGTCCCGACAATATTGTCAGGATCCACCCCGCTGTCTGATTGACAGTTGGCTCTGCCTCTCTAGAGCCAGAGCCAGCTGTGCATGCCCTTTGCCCTGTGTGTCCCTCATTGAGCACTAGAGGAACAGAGAGGAGATGGATAATCCCTGCAAGGAGCAGTGATTGAGAGTCATTGTTCTCTGTAGGGAAGAGACTGTGAGCTGAGTGATCAGCAGGTTGTGATCCTTTAGCTCTCGATCTATAGAGCTGCCATGTGATATCTGTAGTGTCACATGCCAGCTCTACGTATTGGGAAGAGGACCTTTTACTCTCCCAATACTCCTATAAACCCCTCAATTAAACCCCTGCCAATGTAAATCGTCTCTCATCAAAAAAGAAAAAAATAGCCGCTAGCCGGTATGATGCGTAGGCACCTGCTGGTCCCTGTAGATGCCTACAACAGCTTTAATTGCCATCTGATAGGTCTAAATTCTGGGCTGTTCAGAATGGGCAAAGTTCCATCACTTTGGGTACATTCATGACTGGCCTGCTCCCACCCTTCCTCCTCTCAATATTATTAGTTTAATGCTATGGTGGGCTGCCTCAGCCAAATGAAATTTATATGAAGACAAGGCCTTCTTCAACAAAAGGCACCTTCAATGGCATCCCAGCATCTCAATAGTCTTTTCTGGTATCTCCCCATCAGGCCTCTTCCTAAAAGGGGGTCTCAGAACCATCTGCTAACCAAAGCACACATTTATGCCTCTGATGATATCAAGTTGAAGGGTTTAGTCCCCGAGCAAGAGGTTTCCATCAGTTCTTGTGCAGAAAGTTTGAGATTCAAGTGATATATTTTATCTTTTAGGGACTAAGCCCCTGTTGGGTGTATGGGGTTGGGGAGGAGATAGAGCAAGGTATGGTGGAGAGCTACATGCTTTGGCTAAGTTTTGTTCATGTGTCCAAATGGATACATCTATCTGCTGCAAGCCCTTGAGACCATATGTCCCATCAATTCCCACTCTATATATTTCCCACTCTATATAAAACAAAAATAAACAAAAAGTTGTTTTATCCAATGATACACTTTAATACAGACTTATTTTATTTATAAAATGAAATTTAATCTGCTTATACACTGAGTGGCCAGATTATTATGACCACCCCATCAGTACTTCGTTGGGCCGCCTCGTGACTCCACGAGATGTTGAAAGGTGATGCGAGGAATCTGACACGGCACTGTTGCCCTTCTGTTGTCTTGTACCAGTCTTGCCACTCTCCGTTCTGCCCTAACATTGACTAGTCGCTGACGGCCACAATTCGCACGTTCAGACCCAGATTTTCAGCTGACAGTCCGCTCTTAAAACACTTTAACAACAGCTGCTCTTGAACATTTAACGAATTCTGCTGTTTTGCTGATACTCGCTCCATGGCTCCGAGCGCCAACAATCATCCCACGTTCAAAGGCTGTTAAAACGCGTTGTTTCCCCGTATCTTCAGAAACAAATCACTTCTACTGTCGTGGTAACCAACCTGCTTCCCTATTTATAATGGTCTGGCCCTCTAGCAACTTCAGCGCCAAATTATAGCTAATTTGCCTACAAACATCAGGTGGTCATAATAATCTGGCCACTCAGTGTATATTGCTTGTTCTGGCACCTCCCTCCATTGTGAGAAGCTGACAGTGTGCAGTGAAATCAGAGGAAGCAATTTCAGTCCAGGAGAGGAGCGGGTACGGCCGTGCAAGACTGAAGGGAAGGACGGAGATCAGATTTAAGACACCTCTTCAGAGACTATGGGTAAAATAAAATCAATCTAAGAACACAAATGTTTTATTGAACAGCAGCCAGCTCAACATTAAGATATTAATTATGCCCTACAGGCACCAAGTATTGCCAATCCAAAGAAGGCACAGTGCTGTCCTACATCCCCCTTCTCTCTACAAGTATAAAACAGAATATCTCATGTTTTCACTGCGAAGATCAATTCACGAGGAAAGATTAATAGTTCATAGCAGGATTTCTGGGACGGCTTTTGTTCATTAAAAATAAAATATAGTTCAACTTTAAATGAAGTATTAAATATAATGGAGACTTTTATTTTTTTTAAAGTACAACTTAAATAATTGAAATATGTTATAGGCTGTCAGGTTCTGCGATTGTAGATGTAAAAGTTAAACAACTGCGCTAATCCTTCTTCTTGTCAAGATGCTTCTGAGAGAAATATTACGATTTAAGGAGCAGGAAAGGAAAGAAACAAAAATCAAAGTGCAGCTTTGAAATGTAACTTCTCATAGGAAATATTGGGCCCTAGTATTCTACAGGTTGTTGTGGGTGACAGAAACTATATGACCAAAAGCTTGTGACCCACCTCAACACCAATCTATATGGACATTCTATTCCAAAATCATGGCCATAGAGTTGACCTCCCTTTGTGGCTATACCATCCTCCACTCTTCTAGGAAGGTTTTCCACAAGATTTTGCACAGTGTCTGTGGGAAATTGTCCCATTTGTGAGGTCAGGTACTGATGTTGGATGAGAAGACCTGGCTCGCCATCAGCTTTCCAATTCATCCCAAAGGTGTTCAGAAGGGTTGAGGTCAGGGACACTCAAGTTCCTCCACATCAAACTGGTCATACCATGTAACATAGTAGGCAAGGTTGAATAAAGGGTCCATCCAGTTCAACCTGAGTGTACAGTATATATGTGTATGTGATTGTGTGTCTATATGTATATGGCTCTAAAACTTCCCATATTTTTGTATATGAAGTGAGGTAGGAAACCCATCTACAAGTTTCTTGAATATATCAATGCTCTCAACAGATACCACCGTCTGTGGAAGGGAATTCCACAATTTCACAACTCTCAAAGTAAAAAAAAAACCCTCTATAAATTCTAAGATTGAACCCCCTTTCCTCCAAACTCCTGTTGTGTCCCCATGTTCTCAATACAGTTTTCAGATTAAACAGTTTGTTCCAAACATTGTGGACCCCATTGATGAATTTGAAGACTGCAATAAGGTCTCCTCTTAATCGCCTCTTTTCCAAGTTTAATAAGTTTACATTTTGTAGGCCGTCTTCATAACTTTAGCCTTCCATCCCTTTAATTAATGTTGTAGTCCTTCGCTGAACTCTCTCCAGCTTGAGGAAGTCTTTCCTGACAGTTGGTCGGGCAAGAACGACCCTTCATGAAGCCATGTTGGTTACTATATGAATATGGGGAAAGACCACACCCTTGTCCATGTAAAAGCTGTAATAAGGAAGTGCTATATATAGTTCTTAAAGGAGAACTATGAGATGAGTGATTTCCACTCACCTCATAGTTCTAGCAGACCTGTGACAATGAGACTGTCACAGGTCGGCTCAGTAGATCGGGAGGTGAGCGAACACATACCGGCGTTCGCTCACCTCTCGATCCTGTCACGGCTCTCTGCCGTGACAGGGGGAGGGGCTGGATTCCCCTCTCCCCGCTCCGATCCGCCAGCGCTGACTGGCAGAACGGACGGGGGAGGGGGCGGGTACAGCTGGCTCTGCCTCTAGATAGGCAGAGCCAGCTGTCACTCACGCAGCTGGGCGGATCCCGTCGTCTAAGTCGGGATCCGCTCCGGCTGCGGCGTCTCAGTATACTGCGAGCTGTAGCTTGCGGTATACTGAGCTTAGGGTAACGGGAGGATGCTAGTTTGTGTCCTCCCGTTACCCTAAGGAGAACTATGGGGAAAAACACGGACCCCATAGTTCTCCTTTAATTAAAACAGTTCAGTTCTGGAGGTCAATTGAGAAGTGGGCAGCCTGCACTTTATTGAAACCAGAGCAATATATAAAATATTTTATCTTTCTGCTCCTACTATAGGACCACCTATATACCAGTGGACTTGCTAGTTTTAAAACAGCAAAAGATCAGACCCAGAATATGTGAAATAAGCTGCTGTAGCCTTCAAGAGCCACTTAAAGCCACGACACACCTTAAATTACCCATAACCCACTTAAAGCATAACTCCAGGCATCAAAGTAAAGCTTGTCCAATGTCCCCTCCTCCACCCCTGGACACTATACATCCTTTATCTCCTTTACATTGCTAGATGTATACCTTTATTTTTAAGAATGGAATGTAGTGGTCTTGTGACCGCTCCAGTCCCATTCTTCTCCTTCCTTGAGGTACGGTAGTGGGCAGGGGTGCAGCGGCAATGCAGGCATTACATGTCCCAGATATCTGTACTATACAAGCTGTGGTGTGTTTTGCCCCTGTGTTGTTTGAGTGTGGGTCAATAGTAAAGACCACTGGTAGGGGCGGCTGCATTATAACCTCACCCCCGAAGTACTGAGAACTAAAAGGAGGCGTTAACATGACAGCTGACCATGGCAGGAGGAAGCTGCTGAAGCTCAATGTCATGCAACTGGAAGTTACTACAAACTTATTGCAGGGGCAGAGTACACAAAGGGGCCCCACATGGAGACCATGCAGCTGTAATGCATAGGAATACAAGAAGCGGCATTAGGATCCCCTTCAGCAAAGAATTCTCCTGATTTTCACTGAAATGTCTGATAAATGAAAACACTCAAGGACTAATAGCAGACAGAAGGCCCTTATGAATAACTCTGAAGTGGCCCTAGCGGTTCACATACTACTGGTCATAAAGCTTGCCATCTCTTTTCATCAGTGTGGCCAATCTGAGCCGCTGCGAGTTAGTTCTGATTGGTCGTTAACGGCCGTCGCTCAGCACTGTTACTAAATACCATTCGTCCCACGCTGTACACGATTATAATAATGGTTCCGGCGTTTCGTTTTTAAAGTAATTCCCCCGCCTTCCACACGTTCCTCCCCCTCGCTCATCACATCAACACTTTTAGAACTTGTTCTTCCATCTGACGAGTTTATTTGTTGTGTTTCCCCCTAACCGAGTGCTAACATAATTGTGTTAATGTATTTTTAGACTTAGATTAGCTGTAAATATTAGATTTGCATGTGTTACTCGCACTTACTTTACTGCAAGCTGTCATCCACATATGGAACGCTACTAGATAAGCAGAAACTTTTGTCTGTTACTGCTGCAACTCCCCCTCATGGAAGGAAAATGGCCACCCCCTGAAAGGTTACCCAGGGGCTTAGAACAGTCAGAGAAGGTAACAGAAGCACAAAAACGAATAAAGGAGGAGTGTTTTGACCCCCGAAATGCGTTGGTTTTTATCATGCTCAAATTATGAACAACTAAAAGCATTTTGGACTCTGTCATCCTTTGGTGTCAGAGCTCCTTTTTATATTTCTTGTAACCGTTCTTAACCACAGTCTTCTAGGGCAAATACAGCACCAGACAGTCCACTTGACTTTTCAAAAAGCTTTATTTTCCACGGCGCACAGTAAACAAGTATTTCTGCAGTTCATGAAATACAGTCCATTCTTTGCAGTAAAACACAACACTTCATAACATTAGTCAGCACGTTCCTGTACTCCAATGTGGTTTCCCAAAAAAATGTCCTTTTCAGCAACAAAGAGATCCACGCAGGCTTCAGTCCTCCAGCTCACCTAGCTGGGTAACGGTATCTTACACATAAAGCCAGGCCTCCTTTTAGACACTCGCAGCCGCAATTATGGGCTACCAGTGGCATCACAAGTGGGGTGCGGCCCGCAACCGGGTGCCACCATTGGAGGGGTGATACCAAAATGACTGACAGCCATTTTGGTGTCACCCCTTATGAAAAGTCAGGCACTCGGTCATGGTTCGAGAGCCCGACAGTGTCAGGAGAGAGGAGGGGACCCGGCGGCATACCTCATCCCGTCGGGTGTACGTCCCCTCCTCTCTCTGCCGGCGTCCATCACCAAATGGCTGCCGGCAGGCGTCAATAAGATGACAACGCATTTGCGATGATGTCACAGCGGGGTGTCACCCATTCTCCACTCCGGGTGACACCCGGCCTCGGGACGCCCCTGTGGGCTACACCTGTGATTACCAAGCTGCAACAACAAAACCTGGGCTGGACAGCTTACTTAGTTGATGGGATAATGGACCACCCTTCTCTCCATTATCCCAACTCCGGGGACCCAGAACACAATTTATAAATTGCCTAACTAAATCGTACACACCTTCCCTGGGGGTTTTTTTAACTAAAAAGAGGAATGCAATCTAAAAAGCTTGGTATTACATACCTCCCATTTATTTTATTTTTTTTAAATTCTTTATTTATGCAAACATAAGAGCACTTATACAGGACCGTACAAACATCTGGGCCTTGCGGCCAGGCTATGTCATACATTTACATACAACTTCGGATTATCCTATGAACTACCGTCCAGCCCGGCTCCCCCCCTATATATTGCTCACTCACAAGCCACAACTGTCGGGTCTGCATCTGTACTCCCATGACTTTTCCATTTTCTTTACATAATATACATTAAGAACACACCCACTCCCCAAAAGATACTCTCCCTCGATCGGCACGGACAGTTCCGCAACAATCCCAGGAGAGCGATGAAACAGACATTACACCACAAAGAACAAAAGCGCACACAAACACGAAAACACGACATCCAGGGGGGGGGGAAGTACCTCCCATTTATAACCATTCCTTGCCTTCTGTCACAGTCTATAATGCAAACTCAGAGCAGTCAGGCTTGAGAAGGTCACAGGAGAAAAGAACTTGATAAAGGGGGAATGTTTTGGCCCCAAAAGGTGTCTTGGACTGTATTTTGGACTCTCTCTATGCCTATGGTGCGGGCTTAGAGCAGTCAGACCTGAGAAGGTCACAGAAGGAAAAAAACAGCTCCAGGCGCTGGAAGCTTCCATCCATACATTGAGTGCCCAGGAACCTATTGCCATTGAGTATACTGGAGCATATGGGGAGTTGGTCTATATGGAAAATTTAAAGGAGAACTATGAGGTGCGTGCTTTTCACTCACCTCATAGTTCTAGCTGACCTGTGACAATGAGACTGTCACAGGTCAGCTCAGTAGATCGGGAGGTGAGCGAACAGTTACGGGCGTTCACTCACCTCTCGATCCTGTCACGGCTCTCTGCCATGACAGGGGAGGGGCTGGATTCCCCCCTCCCCGCTCCGATCCGCCAGCGCTGACTGGCGGAACGGACGGGGGAATGTACAGCTGGCTCTGCCTCTAGATAGGCAGAGCCAGCTGTCAGTCAGCTGCGGCGTCTCAGTATACCGCGAGCAGCAGCTTGCGGTATACCCTAAGGAGAAATATGGGGGAAAGACTTAACCACATAGTTCTCCTTTAAATCAGATTTATTACAGATCTGTTTGGTTTCTCAAGGCGTCATTTCATTATGTAAGCCCTAATGAAGAGGGAGCCTGTTTTACGTGATTGAATTCTAAACAAAAAAAAATCAGGGTTGTCGCTAGTATAATCAGTGCCTGAGGTTGGGGGGGAGGTGGTGGTGCTGGTGGTCACATTCTGGGCGGAGGTGTTGATGGGGTGCTGATGGTGCTCACTAACAGCATTCTGGCCGGCATCCTGGTGGTGCACCGACCAACTCTGGCCAGCACCCCACTCAAGTCCTGGCAACCAGTGACAAAGGGGGTGGCAGGTCCCACATAACCCAAATAGATGCTGCCTGAGGCAACAGTCTGCTTCATTATAGGGATGGCCATGGTCAGATCTAAGAAGATAACAGAAGGACAAAACCTGATGATTGGGGAGTGTTTTGGCCCCTGAAATGCATTGGATTTTTTTTTCATGATCAAATTGTGAACAATTAAAATCATACTAGACTCTAATTTCTGTTTTGGCACTCCATTCTATAGGTCTATGGTGTGGGCTCTCAGCACAGTCAGACCTGAGAAGGTCACAGAAGGACAAAACCAGCTCTGGCCACTGGCCCCTTCCATACATTATATATAAAGATTAATGCAGAGCTCTATACTCCATCCACTATCTACCAATACAAGTCACCATATATAAATAAAAAATACAATCAAGTGCTACAACCTTCCAAACAAAACCTCTGAAGTTCACCAGTGCAATAAATCAGTTACAAATACTCTACTTCATAAATAAAAGCCAGCGTTCCACATCATAGCACAACACATCTATTTTCAGGATACAAGTCTTCAGTGTATCAGGCAAGCTTCTGCTTACAATTCTTCTTATGAATCACTTCTATACAGTATGCTTCCACCATCTTTTTTTGCTCTTCACCCTTAAAGGAGAGCTATGAGGTGCGTGCTTTTCACTCACCTCATAGTTCTAGCCGACCTGTGACAATGAGACTGTCACAGGTCAGCTTAGTAGATCGGGAGGTGAGGGAACACATACCGGCGTGCGCTCACCTCTCGATCCTGTCACGGCTCTCTGCCGCGACAGGGGCGGGGCTGGATTCCCCCCTCCCCGCTCCGATCTGCCAGCGCTGACTGACGGAACGGACGGGGGAGGGGGCGGGTACAGCTGGCTCTGCCTCTAGATAGGCAGAGCCAGCTGTCAGTCACGCAGCTGGGCGGATCCCGGCACAATTGTCGGGATCCGCTTCAGCTGCAGCGTCTCAGTATACAGCGAGCAGCAGTTCGAGTATACTGAGCTTTGGGTGACGGGAGGACGATAGTTTGTGTCCTCCTGTTACCCTAAGGAGAAGTATGGGAAAAAGCCCTGACCCCATAGTTCTCCTTTAAGCACCTGGCAAAAATCGTTACTCTTGGCTGTGAGAGGATCAGGAGAAAGAAGGATCCGCCCCGGGCCATTTCATGCGTTTTTATTTAATAATGTTGACTTTTGCCAATCCACCTACACTGTGTCTGTCCATCAAAACATTAAATGCACCGCTCAGCGGGGAACACAACTGCCATGAATTATTCACAGGGTTTTGAATTCCTTTGCACATCTCTCTAGTAATTATCCTCCTTGACAAGTAAATATGGTTATTCATATCACAAGTTTACAAGATATTTCAAGACAGCTTTGTATGCGTAGGACCGGCCAGATATCGGGTCCCTTTATCTGTGTTATAAAGCTTTTTATTGTTTATCCGATTAATCGAACTTAATAATCGGCTAACTAATCGATTTTGAAAATAATCGTTAGCTGCAGCTCTAATACAATCCAAGACCAGATGGTAAGGAGGGACCTGCCCCTGTGCTGGCTCTGCCTATCTAGAGGCAGAGCCAGCTGTACCCGCCCCCTCCCCCGTCTGTTCCGCTAGTCAGCGCTGGCGGATCGGAGCGGGGAAGGGGGAATCCATCCCCTCCCCTGTCACGGCAGAGAGCCGTGACAGGATCGAGAGGTGAGCGAACGCCGGTATGTGTTTGCTCACCTCCCGATCTACTGAGCCGACCTGTGACAGTCTCATTGTTACAGGTCGGCTAGGACTATGAGGTGAGTGAAAAGCACTCCCCTCATAGTTCTCATTTAAAGGCAGTCAAGGTGGGAGACAGACGGACCGGTCGCGGTAAAGAGTTCCAGAGGATGTGAGAGAATAATAAGCTTGGCCCGGTCCCTCCTATATGTGCTTCCATATTACCTCTGATCATACATTCTGTAACTGTGTACAATGATACTGCTTTTCAGTCTTGGGTGCTAATGAGCTCAATATTAAATGTTTTCTTCCTTCAACCCGTTGATATCATTGTCCGTGGAATATTTCATTACAGCGCAGAACTGAGATAAAAAAAAAGGCTTCTCTTATTTTTCTGCACTGAGATACTACATCCAAAGTGTCATTTGTTCTGTTTTCATTGGGGATGTCGAGCAGTTTAAAAAGATCAACAGTGACCTCCAGTGGGCGAAAAATCCCAATGCATCCTTCTTAATAAAAAAAAAAAAAATCAAAATTCAACTGTAAGATACACATTGATCGCAATGCCACATAAATCCCCGAATCCTGCAGAGCCCTTCGCGTTTATGACTCAAAAAACATTTTGTTTTCCATGCGATACTTTCTAGCAAAGTCACCGTCAGCACACCGAGCTGAGTGCAGAAAATAGCATTGCAAGTTGCATATTGGGAGAAAGGGTGGCCCCTTATAGGCAGGTTCCTCAATGTGTCCCCCTCCCCGCCAAACAAACCCCCCCCTCCCCCATGGAGAATGGCAGACCTGCAGACTGCATACAAGTGATCTCGGCGACATCACCGGGATCACATGTACAAAACAAGTGGCAGCTGCCCAAAGCAGGGCTAAATGTAGAATATAACCACCCGCCTGGAACTGCATGTCCCGGGCATCGGGAGATAGGAATTCCACATCCCTGCTGCCCTTCTACTGCCTGCTGCCCCAAGGCCGAGCCTTGGCTGGCCCTGCTTATAGGTCTCTGATTATATCTGGATATCTTGTAAGCATCCTTTCTATGAAACATCCCAGCTGTGCGCTGGCCTCCACGAATGACAGGCTCCCTTGACTGCAGCAGCTATGGCTTCAGCAGTGGTGGGAACTTGTCCAACCATTAAACTTTAAGGAGTGATACATTGTGGCAGGTCTACAAGGCTTGCAGATCTCAACCGAAGAGACATCATATTCCGAACCTTCCAGTACATATCCGTCTTGTCCTATCAGCAGTCGTTCTATGTCTTCCCAGCAGTTCAATCGATAGGTGGTTCGCTGACCCCCCCCCCAAAAAAAACCACACATCTATTTAACCCTGTTCAGCAGCTGGACCAATCTATATGGGCACTATGCTAAGATCACTTAGGTGCAGTTGGAGGGAAGGCAAACTTCATGGCACGTTAGAAGGCAGCCTATGGATTCTTACATCAATGGCAATGCTGATAATGCTACAGAGAGCACAACGATACTCAATGTTTATTACTTTGTCAATGATCAGAGATTTACATTTAACACTATAAACCTGTAAAGCAATAACTACAATGAAACAGTCCCTAGAGGTTTCTTCCTACCAGACTGCAGAAGGTTCCCATTAAATATTATGTAGCACGCCTCCTATATATGAACCATGTTCTATAGATACCACCCGGGGAACCTCCTACACCTCTCATCAGAAACAATGTATCAGCACAGCCTACCCTGGTATGTACCCCCCATGCACAGCTGTCAGAGCCCCCCAGGTGGTTCTATAGGTACACCCCGGGGAACCTCCTACACCTCTCATCAAAAACAATGTATCAGCACAGACTACCCTGGTATGTACCCCCCATGCACAGCTGTCAGAGCCCCCCAGGTGGTTCTATAGGTACACCCCGGGGAACCTCCTACACCTCTCATCAAAAACAATGTATCAGCACAGACTACCCTGGTATGTACCCCCCATGCACAGCTGTCAGAGCCCCCCAGGTGGTTCTATAGGTACACCCCGGGGAACCTCCTACACCTCTCATCAAAAACAATGTATCAGCACAGACTACCCTGGTATGTACCCCCCATGCACAGCTGTCAGAGCCCCCCAGGTGGTTCTATAGGTACACCCCGGGGAACCTCCTACACCTCTCATCAAAAACAATGTATCAGCACAGCCTGCCCAGGTATGTACCCCATACACACAGCTGTCAGAGCCCCCCAGGTGGTTCTATGGGTACATCCTGGGTAATCTTCTACACCTTTTATCAGAAACAATGTATCAGCACATCCTACCCTGATATGTACCCCCCACACACAGCTGTCAGAGCCCCCCAGGTGGTTCTATAGATACATCCTGGGGGATCCTCTACACCTCTTATCAGAAACAATGTATCAGCACAGCCTGCCCAGGTATGTACCCCCCATACACAGCTGTCAGAGCCCCCCCAGGTGTCCCCATCACTTACAGTTTGCAGCTGTTGATCCAAGGGGCCACACAGCAGACAGCAGCACACACAGAAAAGCCCCAAACCAGGTCCCCCCAGAATCCATCGTGTCTTGTTTTCCTCCAGCAGAAGCTGCTCAGGTAGAAGGCAGAGTCAGTGTGGATGTTATCCCAGATCTCTGTGCCTTGCTCTGCTCAGACAATCCTTTGCTCTCAGCAGCATCCAGATAATCCAGGCTGGGCTGCAGACTTCCTCTGCACAAACTCCTTCAAGAGAACCCTCCACAGGAGACAGGCAGACAGGCAGCCAGCGAGCAGGAGGCAGCTTCCAGCTCTGGGATGAAGATTCAGCACTGAGATGGTGGACAGCTCCTTATAGGCGAGCGATAGAAGCTCCCCACCCCCAGCCCGGAGCAGATCCACCCACTGTGCATGGCAGAGCGCAGTCCGGAGCCCGGGCAGAGCTGTCACAGCCAGCGCAGGGAGCAGGAGACACGACCCCGGGCTGGGTTCTGGGAGGTCCGGAGGGCTGGATCGCTGACAATGCCTTATAGGAGGTGCTGTGTCTGCAACACATAGACTCTGCATGAGGGATCGCTGCATGTAACGGATTGCACAAGACATTTCAACATCTCCAGCAATGTACACAGCGCTGTACACATTGTACGTTCACATCATTATACTCTACATTGTATATTATAGTGTATAGTATATTCACACCAGTCCCTGACCTTATGGAACTAACAATCTAAGGTCCCTATCTCACATGTATACACAGACAGGAACCAAGTAACCTGCCAGCATATTTGGGAGGAAACCCATGCAAGCACAGGGAGAACATGCAAACTCCATGCAGTTAGCTTCCTGGGCATGTAAATTTGCAAGCTCCATGCAGATAGCATGCTAGGCATGCAAGCGCATGGAGAACATGCCTATTCTATGGAGACAGCAAACTCCGTGCAGTTAGCTTCCTTGGCATGTAAGCCTAGGGAGAATTTGCAAGCTCCATGCAGATAGTATGCTAGGCATGCAAGCACATCCCCCCCCCATTATATAAACATCTACTGGAACTGTACCCCGCACCCCCCACACACACCATGTTTTATTTAAATGTTTTCAATTTTTTTAAGTAGAGACACGCAGAGCCCTCAGAGACACACAGCCCTCAGAGACACACACAGAGTCCTCTGAGACACACAGAGCCCTCAGAGACACGCCGAGTCCTCGGAGACACACTGAGCCCTTAAGAACGGAAACCCTGATTAAGAATAGGGAACGGTGGAGCCCCGACTCTCTCCGGGGGAATTCAGCGTTTGCTTGCGCAGATAATAGTTTTCTGGAAATTCCAGCAATCCCTTCATAGGTCAATCTGCAGGCAACCTGGAGTGTGACGCCTCATTGATCATTAACCAGGTGATTGTATAATTGTTCACCTCCTAATGCGCTACACGAAGAGCTCCTCACCCATGAAATATTCAGAGACAGGACGGCCTTCAAGCTGAATGTGGAGTTTATTGGCTGCTATAGGCTGTCAATTAAAACAAGCGACGCGGCGTAATCTTCCTGCCGATGCATTCAAGAGAAACAGCTGAATCCACAGCTGCAATGCTTCTCTATAGAAGATGTTTTACCTGCCAAAGGGTTAGGAACCTCAGCGAAGCCTTGCCAGGCAGCACAGCAAGTCTGGTGACCTGGCTTTCCTCTACTGCGTTTCGGCAATACACCTCGGTCACCTGCAGGTCTGCTTTTTCTGCTTCCAACACAATCTTCATGGACAGAAGGTTCACTTGCTGTCTAATACATCCTACCCACTTTCAGGTGCCATTGTA
Source organism: Nanorana parkeri (assembly GCF_000935625.1). Taxonomy (NCBI): domain Eukaryota; kingdom Metazoa; phylum Chordata; class Amphibia; order Anura; family Dicroglossidae; genus Nanorana; species Nanorana parkeri. Next base: position 171,314 of record NW_017307477.1, on the reverse strand, counting down.
ACCAGATAATCAATGTTATTCACTTCACCTGTCAGCTGTCACAATGTTTTGGCTGATTGGTGTAGAGAGATGACCTGGGACCCAGAGTGTCATGTGACCAGGGTTTTAGCCTCGGCCTCGGCCCAGCTCTGAAAATACCTCCCGATAATAGTATTATAACTTCCCTTTCAGAGTAATGTTCTTTCACAGCGGCGTTGTGCAGTCCTCTGACGTGGATGTTAAACTGACTTAACAATGGGAGAGACCAGCGGTGGAAGTCTCCTATACCGGAGGGCTTCTGGTGATAAGAGCCGCCGATTCTTTTCCCCTAATGACGGCGGCTAGAAAAGGGAAACTCGTCTTTTATTTCTGCTCTCCCTCTTATCTGCAGATTCCATTCACTGCGTCCTGCTGCCGGGGAGAGCGGACAAAGCCGGGGGAAAGCGACACGTTTATCATAATCCGGAGGAGACGGCGGCAATGGGAACGCTGCAATAAAAGGGGAGAGGCGATCGGTGAAACTAGAAGTTTTCTAGATATACTGTATATGTGAATGTCATCGGCTTTAGAAGCACCCGGGATCAAATAAATGTTTTCTTATTAAAGGAGAACTATGAGGAGTGCTTTTCACTCACCTCATAGTTCTAGCCGACCTGTGACAATGAGACTGTCACAGGTCGGCTCAGTAGATCGGGAGGTGAGCGAACACATACCGGCATTCGCTCACCTCTCGATCCTGTCACGGCTCTCTGCAGTGACAGGGGAGGGGCTGGATTCCCCCCTCCCCGCTCCAATCCTCCAGTGCTGACTGGCGGAACGGGAGGGGGGAGGGGGCGGGTACAGCTGCCTCTGCCTCTAGATAGGCAGAGCCAGCTGTCAGTCACGCAGCAGGGCGGATCCAGACATAATTGTCGGGATCCGCTTCAGCTGTGGCGTCTCAGTATACCGCGAGCTGTAGCTCCCTATATACTGAGCCTAGGGTGACGGGAGGACGCTAGTTAGTGTCCTCCCGTTACCCTAAGGAGAACTATGGGGGAAAAGACTTAACCCCATAGTTCTCCTTTAGAGATATGCATGC
>NW_017307477.1:154968-170244 GCF_000935625.1 Nanorana parkeri | reverse complement strand
GCAAAACATATAATGTATAGGGGAGGGGGCAGGGCCGGATTTACTCTCTCTGCTGCCCCAAGGCCATCTTTCTCGTGCACCCCCTGCATGACAACCCCCCAGGGAAAATGGCAGACCTGAAGGCTGCATACAAGTGATCTCGTCAACATCACTGAGATCACTTGTACAAAACAAGCGGCGGCTTCCCTGCTTTACAACTACTAAAACAACCGGCGCCTGGAACTGCATGTCCCATGGCATCGGAAGATAGGAATTCCACCCCCCTGCTGCCCCTCTACTCCCTGCTGCCCCGAGGCCGGGCATTGGTTGGCCTTGTGGGAAATCCAGCCCTGGGAGAGGGCAGTTGAATGGGGGGTATGGTGACCATGGGGGGGTAGTTGCGGATTAAATGCCTGGTGTTCCGCTATATTGATGAAATCCGGGGGAAAATGCTGCTCTTGTCTGCCGAGTCTCGCTGCTTCACCTCTACGCGGCAATAGAACAATGTCTGAACATTTGTAATTACACCATTTTATTACTCTTGGCCTCGAGGTTGTAACAATTAAAATAATTCTTCCCATTTTTCATCTCCAAATCAGTTTCCGCGTCGGCTTCCTGCGCGTGCCGCGGTGGATTTTTGCATGTTCGAAGCTGCAATGAGGCCGATCGCACTTCGTATCTTCCGCACTGAATCCGAGTTGTGATAATTTATGCCGCGTGAATGCATCGCTGGTGTTTCGTGGTATTTACCGACTTTTGTATTAGGTGTTTTTCTGTTTTATCATTAATTGCCGGTAATTAGGCTCACCGGGGACGTTTGCCGGCACTGCCATCCTAATACCGAAGACACGTTGGTGGAAAAGTGATTAATTAAAATACCGACCGCCACCGGCCATCCGCACTGTTCTGACGCATGAAGTAAAACATTGGTTATGTTGAGGGTTTGGGAGCTGTTCAAGTACAAAAACATCAATTTAAATATATTGCCTAATAGCCACAAAGGATACAATCCACTCTGTGTGCACCAAATCACTCTCCGAAGCCAGATTTTGCCTTGCATCATCACTGTGTGGTACATAGCCTGTGAAGAGAGCAGAAATGTGGGAGGGACCCAGCAGGCCCCACCCACTTCAGGCACCTGCAGAAAATGACAGGAGGGGCGGAGACAATACCAGTCACTCTACAAAAGGAGAGAGAGCAGCAGTGACCGGCCTTTATTACAGGAGGGGGCGGAGACAAGACCAGTCACCCTGCACAAGGTGAGAACGCAGCAGTGACCGGCCTTTATTACAGGAGGGGGCGGAGACAAGACCAGTCACCCTGCACAAGGAGAGAGAGCAGCATAAACATTGGTTATGTTGAGGGTTTGGGAGCTGTTCAAGTACAAAAACATCAATTTAAATATATTGCCTAATAGCCACAAAGGATACAATCCACTCTGTGTGCACCAAATCACTCTCCGAAGCCAGATTTTGCCTTGCATCATCACTGTGTGGTACATAGCCTGTGAAGAGAGCAGAAATGTGGGAGGGACCCAGCAGGCCCCACCCACTTCAGGCACCTGCAGAAAATGACAGGAGGGGCGGAGACAATACCAGTCACTCTACAAAAGGAGAGAGAGCAGCAGTGACCGGCCTTTATTACAGGAGGGGGCGGAGACAAGACCAGTCACCCTGCACAAGGTGAGAACGCAGCAGTGACCGGCCTTTATTACAGGAGGGGGCGGAGACAAGACCAGTCACCCTGCACAAGGAGAGAGAGCAGCAGTGAGCGGTCTTTATTGCAGGAGGGGGCGGAGACAAGACTAGTCGTCCTGCACAAGGAGAGAGAGCGGCAGTGAGCCGTCTTTATTGCAGGAGAGGGCGGAGACAAGACCAGTCACCCTGCACAAGGAGGGAGAGCAGCAGCGACCGGTCTTTATTACAGGAAGCTCCAAGTCTCACACTGGATTACTGCACAGATCTGGAAAAAAAACCTGCAAAGATCATCAAGATTCAAGGAAGAATACACATATGTTCCTATGTATGTACGTGGGGTGGTTTAAAAAAAATTGGGGGGAGGCCCTCAAAAAGGGGGAGGCCCCAGGTGGTTCATGTTGTCCGGATGAATAAGGTTGCCAACTTTTAAATCTTTTTTTATGCAGTGCAGCCAGTTTCTCCCTTTTGATTTGTGCTGTCAGCACAGCATCGGACTCCCTACTGGCGCTCAGCCCCCCGATCTTTCATGCCAGTGATCCGAGGGGTCGGGAAAAGCACCACCCATATTTTTGCATGCTTTATGCATTGACTTGTACTCCAATGATATCCTATTTGGTTGTTACGACTAATGAGCAGTTGCAGATAATGAATGTGAGTTATATTCAGGGTCATATCTGAAAGTCACTCCGCAGATACAGAGATTTCCTCCCACCAGTTAAAGGCTCCAGCTAAAAATAATCCCAAAGACTCCTTTCACGATACGACTGCAGTAATCATCATTGCCGATCAGAGACATACTGTATATCTGAAGAGGATATCAGAGGAAAGTCCGGAATTGCCTAATTAGTATTTTCTTTTTCTTACAAGGCTGATATACCTGAACCTAAAACAATGACAAATCGCACCTTTCCCGCACATACTTGTAATTAAACAACACCAATTAAAAACGCTAATAAGTATTCAAGCAAAGTTCGTGTGAGGCGCAGGGGTGCTGGGTGGAGGACTTGACACATTGTATCACAGATGTTGGGTACGCTGTCCCTCTTCGTTCACAAGGCGTCACCTTTTGTCACTTTACACGGGATATGTGTTGGAAAGATTATACAATTAAATGGCTATTTCACATTCAGTGGCGTCAGTGAGATTTATTATTTATATGAAACACAAACATATCATTTCAATATTTGCATACAATTGGCAATGTATTTGGCTTTTCCAATTGCATTGATGGGAATTTGAACGACGTGTTTTTTCATTAGAAACCTGTGAGCTCGGGGATCCGAATGTACACCCACAATGCAAACTGAGCATGTGATTGCACAATACATTGGCAGAGGTTACATATAGCCGAAACTGCACATCAAAATGATTGGTGGAGGAGGAAAGCAGACTTTGCAGTGTATTTATAAACCGTTTGCACAGCGAACATCTCTGCAAATGAGATTCAGAGCTAAATATGGCCACTAGATGGAGCAAATGAGCACAGGGGGTTCCTAGGCTCCTTGGCTCTATCTAGAGGTCATAAAGCATTGCAAATCCTGTTTGCAGAGCTGTTCACTGTGCAAACAGTTTAGAAACACACCCATACACCCCTTTGTGTGCTTCATTGTGGTGACTTGCATGTTAATGTCACCCAATTAGAGTAGATAATGTACAATACAGTAGAGTTATATATACACACACTATATTACCAAAAGTATTGGGACACTCCTCCAAATCATTGGATTCAGGTGTTCCTTGAAATGTCCCGGCTACTAAATATTCCGCGGTCACCTGTTACTGGTATTATAACAAAGTGGAAGCAACTAGGAAAAACAGCAACTCAGCCAGGAAGTGGTCGGCCACGTCACATGACAGAGCAGGGTCAGCGCATGCTGAAGCGCACAGTGCGCAGAAGTCGCCAACTGTCTGCAGAGTCAATAGCTACAGACCTCCAAACTCCATGCGGCCTTCAGATTGGCACAACAACAGTGCGTAGAGAGCTTCATGGAACGGGTTTCCATGGCCGAGCAGCTGCATCCAAGCCTCACATCACCAAGTGCAATGCAAAGCGTGGGATGCCGTGGTGTAAAGCACGCCACCACTGGACTCTAAAGAAGTGGAGACGTGTTCTCTGGAGGGACCAATCACGCTTCTCTGTCTGGCAATCCGATGGGCGTGTCTGGGTTTGGTGGTTGCCAGGAGAACGGTACTTGGCATGGATGGGGGAGTTTGGGGTGGATGAACGTGACTGGCCGCACAGAGTCCTGACCCCAGCCCCATAGAACACCTTTGGGATGAATTAGAGCAGAGACTGCAAGCCCCTCCCCCAACATCAGTACCTGACCTCACAAATGGTCCAACATTCTCATAGACACACTCCTAAACCTTGTGGATGCCTTCCCAGAAGAGGCGGAGCTGTTATAGCGGCAAAGGGCGGAGCCAACTCAATATTGAACCCTACGGACTAAGACTGGGATGCCATTAAAGTTCATGTGCGTGTAAAGGCGTCCCAATACTTTTGGTAATATAGTGTATATATATCCAATCTCTACTTAACCTCTCAATGCTCCAGCCCTGTCCCTGGCTTTCTCCTCAGGCATTCATGTCATTCTGACTAGGGATGCACCGATACCAATACTAGTACTGGTATTTGTGCCAATATCGAGTATTTGGGCGAGTACGAATGCTCGGATACTGGAACATCTGGTCAGATGGAGATTTCCTCTGATCTGCACTGCTGCGAGGGAATATGGAGCCGGCTTCCAGGCCAAACAGCATGGAGCCGGCTTCCCGGGCAATCAGGAAGCTGGGCGGCGGGTAACCACCCAACGCCCCGGCTTCCTGAGTGGCCGGGAAACCGCCTCAATGCTAGCAGGAGTACTGGTATTGGTATTCGGTGTCGGCAATTATCAAAAGATAAATATCGGTACTCACACTTAATATAAAAAAACGGTATCGGTGCATCCAGAATTCTGACCATTTCCTGTGACCATAGCCTGTTGTTTACCCCCCCCCAGTGGTGTGACATCACTCAAACTGGGATCCCAGTACTCCAGGATGGATCGGTGCTCATGCAGCATTATGTGAGTGCCACTCAGTCCAGGAAGTCTGCCTGTCCCCCACCATTTTAAGTGTGCTCTCATTCACAGACCGGTTCTTTCTGCAAATATAGCTTTTTCACATCCCGGGGCACACATTTGTTCCATTGTCGGATAAATTGGCTCTGGGCTGCAATATCCACCACCTGTTAAGCCTGATGAAGGGACCCTGCGTGGCCCCGAAAGCGCTTGTTTTTACATGACACGGTTCTTATTAAATGAACACAGGGTTATCCTGAAAGGATTTTTGGTGTGCTGGTGACATTTCTTCAATTGACTCCTGCAACCAGCGGTGCCATCCGCAGTCAGTACAAGGAGTGCAACACGTTTATTTCTACATTCTGCAATACCCACTTGTCTCCTCTAGAGGGAGCAGAGGGTGTTCTGGGTAATAATCACTATTAGTGCCATGTATCTCGATATTCAATGTTGCAACATTGTTTAATTTTTCGCCTACATTTATATTACATTGTCAAGAGCAGAGTTCTCTCGAGTGTTGTTGTGTTTTTAAATTGATTTTTTTTTTCTCAGTATACCGCGAGCAGCAGCTCCCTATATACTGAGCCTAGGGTGACAGGAGGACGCTAGTTTGTGTCCTCCCGTTATCCTAAGGAGAACTATGGGGAAAAGACTTAACCCCATAATTCTCCTTTAATACTATGCATTTTGCTGCATTCAGAGGCTGTTCCTTTCAGAAATGTCACATTTGCAATGTTTTAAAAAAAAAACAACACATTTTCAGCCTGAAAACATTCAGCAAAAAAAAAAAGATATACTAAAAGGCGCTATTTGAATTCAGTGTCGATGGTGCGACCAGACATGCATAACACCAGATGTTGTAAACTTTGTATTTGTTTACAGTGAAAGAATTGACGCATCTTCATTTGTTAAACACGCCAGCACTTTCAACGAACCCGTAACCTGCGCTTCAACCCAACAAGGCTGAGTAACAGGGTTGCTGGCGGCTTTAGGTTTTCATACAAACGGATTCCAGGCTTGTTTCGTGCACATTAGTGAATGTTAGGGAAGAACTAAAGTTTCCTTTTCTAATGCAAACATTCTAAAATTGCAAGTTAAAGGAGAACTATAGGGTCAGGGCTTTTCCCCATAGTTCTCCTTAGGGTAACGGGAGGACACAAACTAGCGTCCTCCCATTACCCTAAGCTCAGTATATAGGGAGCTACAGCTAGTGGTATACTGAGACCCCGCAGCCGGAGCGGATCCCGACATCGATGTCGAGATCCGCCCAGCTGCGTGAGTGACAGCTGGCTCTGCCTATCTAGAGGCAGAGCCAGCTGTACCCCTCCCCTCCCTCGTCCGTTCCGCCAGTCAGCGCTGGCGGATCGGGGAGGGGGGAATCCAGCCCCTCCCCTGTCACGGCAGAGAGACGTGACAGGATCGAGAGGTGAGCGAACGCCGGTATGTGTTCGCTCACCTCCCGATCTACTGAGCCGACCTGTGACAGTCTCATTGTCACAGGTCGGCTAGAACTATGAGGTGAGTGAGAATCACTCACCTCATAGTTCTCCTTTAAGAATAGTGCATGCGTTGCACAGTGTGGGGTTCTATCTATAAACAATTCGCAGAGCTGTTCTTCCTGCAAAGCATTAGATACGGTGCCACATAAATGCTTGTTATACAAGCTAAGGGCTATGGGCATAGATGAATTAGTGTGCACGTGGATAGAAAACTGGCTACAAGAACGTGCGCAAAGAGTATCAGTTAATGGCACCTTTTCAGACTGGGCGGAGGTCATGGGTGGCGTGCCCCAGGGTTCTGTGCTGGGTCACATGCTTTTTAACCTATTTATTAATGATATAGGGGAGGGAGCGAATAGCTATGTTTCAGTGTTTGCTGATGATACGAAAATTGGGAGGGTAGTAGACACAGATTTAGACATTGTAACATTACAGGAGGACCTGGAGAAAATCGGGGAGTGGGCAACTGTATGGCAGATGAAGTTCAATGTCGATAAATGTACGGTAATGGACCTTGGAGTTAAAAATAGGCAAATGGACTATACACTTATGGGTGTGCCACTAGGGAAGTCCGAAACGGAGAATGATTCTGGGGGACATCATTTTCCTGTATAAACTATTCAAGGGTGACAGCAACCTTAGTAACAAACTGTTCCTGGTCAGCTCCGTAACAAAGACCAGAGGGCCCCACCAAAAATTGGTGGAAAAAAAATTTCAACACACAGGGTGCAGGGGGTTCTTCAGTCAGAACGGTTAAGGTCTGGAACTCGCTGCCGCAGGAAGTGATCTCAGCTAAGAGTGTGGAATCATTCAAGAAGCTCTTGGACAAGTTCCTCGGAGACCATAATATACAGGGGTACAGGTAATATACAGGGGTACAGGTAATATACAGGGGTACAGGTAATATACAGGGGTACAGGTACGACTAAGAGCAAAATCACACATGGACTAATACACACGCACACACCTGCTCAAACATAAATGCACACATGCAATAGGTTGGACTTGATGGACTTATGTCTTTATTCAACCTCAAATACTACGTAACTATGTAAAATCTCTGTGAACATTCATTCTGTGCAAAAAGAGGCAAAAAGAAAATTTTCTGTATAATTTATTTTTAGGTCAAATGTAATGTAATGTAATACCACATTATGGCCAATAGATGGAGCTGAGGGACATAGGAATCAAATACCTATTTCCTACTCTCCTCAGCTCCATCTTGTGGCCACAATACGGTATTACATAACATTCAACTTGGGGGGGCAGTTTGTTTACCAAGAATCTTATTTATTTCCTCTTCATTTACTGAAGCAGCTTTTGCTCCAATATATTTACCTTCAGTCCAAAGATTTCCCCCACATTATTTTTTTCTGCCACTAGATGTCCTTAGTTTGATTGCCAGCACCATGTAACCTACTTACCCTGAGTCCAGGCTGTCATTGACACCCCCCAGCTTGTGACTGGGCAGTGAAAGGAGAAGCAGCACAGAGATGAGCTCTACTCTTTGTCACTCTGTTTCCATCTATCAGCATGCGTTTTGTCAGCACAATTGGCTCCTTGTGCTGCTTCTTACTCTCACACTTCAGCTCTTCTGTACAGGGACTGCAAGAAGCTGATAGCAGGCCATATTCAGGTATATACTCTCAGGGACGTCCCTACCTTTTTCGCCACCTGAGCCATCCAGGAGAATTGGGTCGAACTGTCAGGCAAGCATGGCCAAGAGGGAAGTGGGCAAACTGTCAGGCAGGAGAGTGGGAGGCGGCGGGCAGTGGGTGCATGTGCTTCACCTGAGAGGGGTGGTTGTGGTTGAGGGCTGTGCCAGGGTTCGGTGCTGTTAGTCTCCCATGCTGTTGCCCCCCATGCACCTGCCGCCCCTCCAGTGAGATGCCGCCTGAGGTGCACACCCCTGCTACACTGCACTTGCATTTCAAAATACATTTAATGATTTATTAATGATTACAGAGCTGCATTGATTTGTATCTTTCATAAATATTCCTGCTTCTATATTTGCAAAATGGGAATGGCACAGAATTGCGAGTTCCGTCCTAAGCTCCTCCTTCTCATTTGATTGGTGGATGCATTTAGTAGTGCCTGATAAAAGAGCAGGGGAGAGGGAAGGATCAGGGCGGGGTTAACGCTACCCTATCACATGCTTCCTTGCAAAAGAATAAAAGTAGCTCCTACAGAGAACTTCCTGTGCAAAACAAATGTCATCACTTCCTTCAGGCGGTGGCTCCGCCTTCATCGCCCCCCACTAATGTTGGGGAACAAACAAAGCAAGATGGCATTTAATATGAAAAATGGATAATGCAAAAGTTAAAAATGATTTGCAAGTTTTTAGTTAAAAATAGTGCTGGTAATGATTAAAATTTTCGTGTTCGATTAATCGAAATTTTTTTTAATCGATTCATTTCGACTAATTATAACGCACATACAGATCCAACTACATTGGCCTGTACACACACTAATCCAGCACTTTATTCATCTCACGCGCCCCACTCAATATGGCCGCCGCTTGAGTGGGGCAACTCAGAATAATAACGTGCTGGATTAGTGTGATCCTAGTTCATTGTATTACTTCATCGCTGTGCTGTATGTGTATAGGCCAGTGCCTTGGCTGGCGCTCGTGCAGAAAGTTTCTTGGGCAAACTCACCGGCCCAAGTGGCTCTGTCGGCTAACGAAGGGCGGAGGAGTCCGGTGACGTCACGGACATTGACATCACCGGACTCCTCCTCCCTTCCCTTTGTTAGCCGACGGAGCCACTTGGGGAAGGGGGGAGGAGTCCGGTGACGTCGATGTCCGTGACGTCACAGGATTGCCGACGGGACTCCCGGAAGCCGGCGGAGAGGTGAGTGTTTTCATTAGTGATCAAAATAATTTTAATCGATCAAAAACTTTAACCATTAATCGAGAAATTAAACTTTCATTTCACCAGCCCTAATATATATATATTCTTTAGTTCTGCTTTAAATCCTGTTATTTCCCTGAAAATGAAGCTTTCATTATGTGACTTTGATGTAAATAGCTCTGCAGATCCAATGTCATCATAGTTTGGGCGGATAACGTGGATGTAGCAGCGTGCAACGTGCGTGTGCCGATTCCAATGGCGGACTTTGATGTAAATGACTGTGATCGATCCTCATGTTAAATCCACACCATCCCCATCCCCGAGAGGTGGCATTTCCATCGGCCGTTTCATTAATCACACATCAAATGTTGGTTTTTGCTTTCTGCGGCATGCATAATTTATTTTTTTTATGATCACAAGGAACTGGTGAACAAATTCACTTTCCTTGACATCACAAGCCCACTGCTCAAAGATGTGCTTGAAAAATGCCAGACAAATGCGGATGAAATCTCTTCTATGCAGAACCTTGAAGTCTCCGCATGTCAAAAATGTATCAATAAACTATCCATGTATGATTCATCGACTGTACAAAATATATGATAAGGAGATACTTACAGTCTGGTAGACATTCTAAGGAGACAGTGGCGTAACTAGTGACCTCAGGGCCCCATGCAAGAATCCATGAAGGCCCCCCCCCCCCAAGAAGAAACACATTAGATTTTTTTTTTTTTTAAACAAAATTTAGACAAGGAAAGAAAAAAAAGCACTGTCCTCTTTCATCTCCCCATTATCTCCCCCTTCATGTCCCCATCGTCCCGCTCCCGGACCCCATGTCACCTTCCTTGATACTTCCAGCTCCCTGTCTCCCCCTTCGTGTCCGCAGCAGCTCTATTCGGCACTCGGCGGCAGTTCTGTGTGATGAGGGGGCGGGGATTACTCCGCTCCCTCTCATTGGCTGCTGCCCGGCTGGATGATGCTTCACGCTGCCCCCGGAACAAGATGAGGGGAGCAGCGTGAAGCATGTAGGGCCCAGGACGGGAGGAAGAGGTCCCGGGACTGGTAATCAGCGGTCACCAGTGGCCCCTTCCTCCTGTCCTGGGCCCCCTCCAAGCGGCCGAACTCCAGGGCCCGGTCGCAGCCGCGACCTCTGCGACCCTAGTAGTTCCGCCACTGTAAGGGGACCTAACATCAGATATCTTGTCATGTTAAGAGTATGTAAGCTTAAAAATGTGTGAGTGTAAACCTTATGTATCTCAGCCAGAGACCCCATCGACTTCCTGGACTGAGATGACCTGATCATGAAATTCCTGGGGCCTGTACAGTTCTTGGCTGTATTCACAGTAGTCACCGCTCCAAGCTCACTCCCGTGATGGACTACAATCTCATGTTTGGTTTACTAATTTGTATTGAGATTGTAGTTCATCCCGGGAGTGAGCTTGGAGCGGTGACTACTTTACAACACACACAGGGACCATGGGGAAGAAAAGTAGCCCCCCCTCCAGAAGGAAGGACAGTGTCAGCACCAATTCAGAGATGATTGGAGGATCTACAGCCGAGTGATACACAAATAAGATACATTGCTGTTCATAGTTATGGCACTCAACCACCTATCGTCCACCGAACGCTGAAAGACGGCCGGACGGGAGTCTCCTGGATGCGTGTGGGCGTCTTTAGACGTCCTTCGTGCCCGAGCGGGATGGCCGTTTACATACAAGCTGTCCGGCGTCTGTAAAGATGCCCGATCGCTTGTATGATGTATAAGTGAGGGTGTGCCCCTCCTTACCTCAGGTCGCTGTCCCCGCCGCCGCCGTCCCTGCGATCCCGGGCGTCCAAACTAGCTTTGGATAGAGTGAAGAAGGATTGGACCCTGTCAGGTTCATGTTGCTGTCTGTATCCCTGTTAGGTAGCGAGATTCATCCCCTCTGTTTGTCCAGGTGACTGTTATCACTGAAAATGAATAAAAATCTCCAACTATAAAAAAAGTTTTGACTTCAGTTCTACTTTAAGGGTAGTCTGGTAAACATGTGAAAAGAAGCCACAGCTCCACCTGCTGGGTAGAAATTATAATGATAACCTTTTATACTTAATTGAATACAAGCAAATAGGTCAGAGCCTTCCAATGGATATGTCTAGGTTCAGCAACATTATGTTCCCAAAAAATGAGGTCAGCTGTCAACCTGAATATACTGAATGACCAGGTTTCTCCATCAATGGATTTTTTTCTTCTCTGATGGCATGGGGAAAATTCCAAGATGGCAATGCCAGGATTCACTGGGCTCATTTTGTGAAAGACTGGTTCAGGGAGCATGAGACATCATTGCCACACATGGATTGGCCACCACAGAGTCCAGAACCCCATGGAGAATCTTTGGAATGTGCTGGAGAAGACTTTACGCAGAGGTCCGACTCTCCCATCATCACTACAAGATCTTGGTGAAAAATTATTGCAACTCTGGACAGAAATAAATTTTGTGACATTCTAAAAGGTTATGGAAAGTACGCCACGGGGAATGCGTGCCGTAATCAAAGCAAGTCAAGGCGGTCCAATGAAATATTAGAGTGTATAATAAAATATTTACAAAAATGTGAGGGGTGTACTCACTTCTGTGAGATACTGTGTATATACACTGAGTGGCCAGATTATTATGACCACCTGACGTTTGTAGGCAAATTAGCTATAATTTGACGCTGAAGTTGCTAGAGGGCCAGACCATTATAAATAGGGAAGCAGGTTGTTTACCACGACTGTTTGGGTTTTGCTTGAAGAACAGGTGGCAACCCTAGTTCTAATGCCTCAGTTTCTAAGATGACCAGTACGGACTAAGATGGTTGGCTAGCTATATAAATGTATAACAATGATAGTGTTTGACTGTTCATAATAATCTGGCCACTCAGTGTATATATATATATATATTTATATTATTTATACTGTATATGATTACAATTTGTATTCTATAGTACTGAACATATCAAATAACGAACACATATACCAGAACACTTCACATTCCATTTGATGCAATCTCATCAACGCTTGGCCACATCATGTAGATGAGCTCACTCATCACTAATAATAATAACAATTTATAGAACTTTCATGGAAACTCCCTTTGTTGCCCTGAAAGTGAACCTGCACTATACTATACAAGCAGAAGCACAGGTTCTCTTTCTTGGTAGCCTCACCATGCAGAGGCTTATCTTCCTATCGTCCCTCCGAAATCACATTTCATTGTATCAAACTCTTTGACGACGAGCTGAAATGTGTCTTCAATCTCTCTCACTTCTACATACATTTTGTCTTTTGATAACAGAAGCATTACTGCAGTTCCTCATCTGAATTCACTTCCTCTGCTCCTTTCCTGCAATTTTCGACATTTGGCAAACTCCTGCACTTAAGCAACCGGCAATATCATCAAAGAGGGAAAATGCGATGGGGAATCGGAGGCATGAAATCTCCCTCCATCCTCACATCAAAATAGATCTTTCCCTGTTAGGCAGAGGGCTTCAAAAGAATCCAGTTAAGAGTTGATGGATGCAGGAAGGGAACGGTTTACGATTTAGTGGAATGGCTGCGGCCTGTCCATCCATGCGTTTGTGTGCGTGGCACCATCCCTTTAGAACAATAGTGCATAATATCTCCACTTACCTCATCAGGGTTCTCCTTTTTGGCTCCGGAGTCGGAGATCAAATTGAATTCTTTAGTCACACAAAATGATTCCTCAAATATATGCCCAGTCCTCTCTACGGGCAATTTCAATCTTTGATTAAACGCAAGACTTTATCATCCGGGAGTTTAAAGAGAGTACCTGTGCGTCCCCGGAATGAATGGAGTTTTCATTTGCATGAAACGAATTCCAGCCATGATAATGCCTGAAATAAATGCTCTGCTTCAATTCACGCCATTGCTGATATGGAACAGGCTGTTACAGCGGCGGTTACGGATTTATTTGTTTCATGAAAAAAAGACGGTAATCAAATGTCTTATGTAAAGCTGAACTCCAGGCGAGCGGCTGCATACGCAGTCTGACCTGCTAAATGATTTGTGATTCTGTTTAGCATAAGGCTACCATTAGTCCCCATTTTGAGAGGTCTGTCCTCAGAAACAAATGTCGCCAGCGGTGTCCCTGGCAGCAGTGAACTGCAATCATATACAACCAGTTTTGTACATGCTGTGATGGCTGCCTCTAGGACTCTGTGTTGCTTACTACTGACCCTGAACCAGTGGCGGAACTACCGCCGGTGCAGGCGGTGCGGGCGCCCGGGGCCTCTGGCTCTGGGGGGGCCCAAGCAAGATGCCGGCCATCCCTTGAACCCTGCATTACTTACTACTGACCCTTGAACCCTGCATTACTTACTACTGACCCCTGAACTCTGCATTACTTACTACTGATCCCTGAACTCTGCATTACTTACTACTGACCCTTGAACCCTGCATTACTTACTACTGACCCCTGAACCCTGCATTACTTACTACTGACCCCTGAACCCTGCATTACTTACTACTGACCCCTGAACCCTGCATTACTTACTACTGACCTCTGAACCCTACGTTACTTACTACTGACCCCTGAACTCTGCATTACTTACTACTGACCCCCAAACTCTGCATTACCTACTACTGACCTCTGAACCCTACGTTACTTACTACTGACCCCTGAACTCTGCATTACTTACTACTGACCCTGAACTCTGCATTACTTACTACTGACCCCTGAACCCTGCATTACTTACTACTGACCCCTGAACCCTGCATTACTTACTACTGACCCCCGAACTCTGCATTACTTACTACTGACCCTGAACCCTGCATTACTTACTACTGACCCCCGACCTCTGCATTACTTACTACTGACCCTGAACCCTGCATTACTTACTACTGACCCCCGAACTCTGCATTACTTACTACTGACCCTGAACCCTGCATTACTTACTACTGATCTCTGAACTCTGCATTACTTGCTACTGTCCCCAACTCACGCCCCCTCCTGGCCCACAACATACTGAGCCGGCCGCAATGGGATGCAGTGCGTTCTGGCCAGAATCGGGCCGGAACGCACTGTGTCTGGTGTGAATGAGGCCTAATACTGAACTGTAGACATGTGCGATTTGTTTCATTCTGAGTCACAATTCGAACGCATTTTCCGAAATTCGGACATTCGGATAAATACAAGTTTCCGAATCCCATTGCATTCGAATGTGTCCGAATCCGAATTTCTGTTTCCGAATTTCGGATCCCGTCCAAATTTCGGACACGTGACTTTTCTGGCCAATCAGATGTGTTTTTTGGTTTAATGCCTCCGAATGGGTCTGAATACGAACTTTCGTTTACGGCAACATGGGAGCCATCTACAGTCTATACATATAATACTGAAGCTGAGGCTCCCAGACCCGAATGGCATTCCGGATCCGAATTTCCAACTGCATTGGGGAGCTCCCGAATGCCATTCGGGTCTGGGAGCCTCAGATTTAGTAATATATGTTTATGGCTCCCAGATCAGGAGCTCCCCAATGCAATTCGGAAATTCGGATGCGGAATGCCATTCGGGTCTGGGAGTTTCAGCTTTATTATTAATATCTGTATCTGGTTTTCTGTGGTATTCAAAACGAATATTCGTAAACTCATCCGAAACTAACGAAAATTTGGATTTTGTCCAAATCCAAAACTCCAAACCGAATTGAATTTCGGATCTGAATCTCAAAATAACGAAATACCCGAACCAAACTGAATTTTTCCGCAGCTTACATGTCTACTGAACCGGTGTACACATCAGTAGCATACAATACCCTCACCTATGGCCTAATTTACCTGTTTTATACCCGTTCCATGCGGCCCCCCTCCCCCAGCTCTGGCCCTCACTATAAAACACAGCCGGAATTGCCAACACAATATGTTGCCGCAAACGTGTTTTATTAATAGCAATCATTTCTCTGTTTACCAGG
Source organism: Nanorana parkeri (assembly GCF_000935625.1). Taxonomy (NCBI): domain Eukaryota; kingdom Metazoa; phylum Chordata; class Amphibia; order Anura; family Dicroglossidae; genus Nanorana; species Nanorana parkeri. Next base: position 155,221 of record NW_017307477.1, on the reverse strand, counting down.
GATCAATGTGAAAAACAAGCATCTAATTTTCTCACCAGCGACAGAGCCGTATATTATGTGCTTTCATAAAACTCGCTATTATCCTAAAAATCAACACGCTTTCTTGTAATGAAGAAAAAACAAATTAAAAAAAACATGCTGGGTGTGCGCCACCAGGCCCGGATTTCCCACAAGGCCACCGAGCCCCGGCCTCGGGGCGGCAGAGCGCAGAGGGGCGGCAGCGGTGACCTTGTGGGGAAGTTGCGGGCGCCGG
>NW_017307477.1:142242-154948 GCF_000935625.1 Nanorana parkeri | reverse complement strand
TAAATTAGCCCCGCCCCAAGGCCAGGTTCCACAATACGCCCCCCGCCCTGCCATCTGGTTGCCATTCTCAATTGATGGGGAGGGGGGGTTGGCGGCGCTTGGGGGGGGCGTATTGTGGAACCTGGCCTTGGGGCGGCAGGGGGAGTAAATCCGGCCCTGTGCGCGACTAACTGAGCCGAGGGCAAAACTTGTTGGTGACTCAGCTCAATCCGCATTTTTTGTCTGTCACAGGAAAGGTAAAATGTCAGCTGAGGATATCTGACAATTGCTCTTGTGGAAAGCATGTAACAGGTGGTCAGGTATTACACCAGAGACCTTCATCCTGTCGATTGTGTCTATGTTATGGTGAAGGACCTCCGAATGTTCCGAATGTTCTTCCCGTATTCCATCTCTTCCTTGTCAACTTAAAGTGACACTGCACTCCGGAGTTAAATCTTATTTGTGTATCTAGGGTTGCCACCTTTTCTTCAAGCGAAACCCGAACACTCTAGCGACACGCAGACATATTTCTTTGGGAGAATGAGTTGTGGCTTATTCATATGTAAAAGGCACCACGCATTCATATGTAAATATCACAGTTGAGACTATTTTTAGTGGGGGGCCAGTAGCCCCTATCTTAATTTTGGTTGCCCCTGTCTACCTGACATCTTGTGTCCGGGTTCCTTGTGCCATGAAACCCGGACACAGCATTCAAAACCCGAACTGTCCGGGTGAATCCTGGACAGGTGGCAACCCTATGTGTATCACTCGGCTGTAGATCCTCCAATCATCTCTAAATTGGTTGCTGACACTGTCCTTCCTTCTGGAGGGGGGCTACGTCTGTTCTCCTGCCTACATCCTGCAGAGAAGAAGCCTTTTGATGCACCTAAATTGTATTTAAATATTTAGATGATTTAAATCCCCTCTCAGGTTTTTGTTTTGTTGTCCCTTTGGGGAGATTTCTCTTCGTTTCCTGTTCTGGAGACACAGCAGGAAGTGAGAAAAAAAATCTCTCCAAAATGAGGGGCAATCTTCTGTTTGCCTGTTGTTGCCAGAATAGGTGTCTCCATTAGAAGATTTCTTCTCTGATCTGTTCTAGGAAAATAGATGAAAGCAAAAACAAATGTGTAAATGGCGGGCCAACCAATGTGGTGTGTGGATAGAGAGTGATAGTTCTCCACTTTCTTTTCTTTCCTCCCCATTATCCTCTTCCTCCCTTTTTCTCTCCACCCTTCACCTGTCTGCCCTCCCTCTCTTCTCTACACTCTCCCTTCCTTCCTTCCTTCCTTCCTTCCTTCCTTCCTTCCTTCCTTCCTTCCTTCCTTCCTTCCTCTCTCTCTCCTCTCCTCTCCACTCCACTGAACTCTCCACTCCTCTCTCTTTTACTTTCTCCTCTTCTCTCCATCTTATCTCCTGCAATTTCCCTCCTATGCCCTCTCTGAATTATTTCTACTCTTCTCTACCATCTCCTTTTATCTCCTATCCTCCCCCTCTTGTCTCCTGTCTCACTCCACTGAACTCTCCTCCCCCATCTCCTCTCTCAACTCTTCTTCTCTCCTTTCTTCTCCTCTCCATCTTATCTCCTGCCCTCTCCCTCATATGCCCTCCCCCACTCTTTCTACTCTTTTCTACCCTCTCCTCTTATTTCCTATCCCCGCCTCTCATTTAATTTCCAATCCTCCCCTCTCCCTCTTATCATCTTCTTCTTGTCTCCTCTCCACTCCACTGAACTCTGCTCTCCCCTCTCCAATCTTCTTCTCTCTTTTCTTCTCCTCTCTTCTACTCCCTGCCTTATCTCCTGTGCTCACCCTTTTATATCCTCTCCCCTCTCCTTTCTGCTCCTCTCTCCTCCACTTTTCTCATCTCCTTTCCTTTCCCCTATTTTCCTTCCCTTCCCTTTATCGCTCTCCTTTTCCCTTCCCGTCTTCTTCACTTTCCCTTTTCTCCATAGAACACTGTAAGGCCCCATTCACACTGAGCGATTTATCGCGCGATTTTTGCAGCGATATCGCTCATATTTCCACGCGATATCGCTCTATGTAGCTTCTCCAATCCATTTCAATGGAGCTGTTCACATCTCGTCGCTCAATATCGCTTGTAGCTCGTCGCTGTAGCTTGTCGCTCCTACATGACCCTTTTTTCTGCGGATCTCGAGCGATTTTGCTCCTGATTGCATACAGCCCAATAGGGACAGGTCGCGCAATATCGCACATATAAAATCGCGTGATTTTCATGTCACTCAGTGTGAATGGGGCCTAACTCTCATGACATTCCTTGACAAGAAAATAAAGATCTGACCTGAGATGCCACCGAAATGAAAACAAAACAAACAGCCTTTCAATCCACATGAACCTCAGAGCGTGCAATATACGTTTGGTTTATATGTAACAAGTTGGTGATTATTACAATCGTGTCCTTGATACCTTTGACATGCAACTCTGATGCTACACTGTGGAGTGGAGACCCGGCATTGTTACAGAGCGAGATTAATTACATGATCTAAGAGTCAGCACAGACCGACGCATTCCTGAGAGCTCGTTGTAATTACGTCTGCCGCGTCGTATGGAGAGGCCAGGACAATGCTCTAAATAAAGAAAGGAGTCAATGCAAAGTGTATATGAGGTTTTGTTGTTCACGCGTTGTAACAGGTTATTAAAAAAAGAGTTGAAATTCAGTTCAGATTCATTTAGGTTGGATAATTACAGACATTTTACAGTAATTACAATAAACTGCAAATGTGTCTTTAAATTTTCAAGGTGGGCTGTGCTGCCTTGTAGCTTAAAGGGAAGGTGCCAAATAATTAAATAAGCACATTGGAGCCGCCATTGCTAACACATACAGTATGTGGATCCCTCTCCAAATGAATGAGTTCGGGTGTCCCCAATAAGGGGTTCCGTTCATCCTACACCATTCAAAGACGTTTCAGACAATTGTTCTCTTTCAATCTTGTGATCACAGTTTAGTGAACGCCCTTTTCTGCTCCACCGTGACTGTCCCCTGTGTACAAAGCCAGTTCCATAATGACATGGTGTGACCAGTTTGGTGTGGAGTGTCCTGTACAGAGCACCGACCTCAACCCTACCCTACTTTGGGATGAATTGGAACTCTGAAGATGAGCCAGGTTTTCTCATCTAACCTCAGGACCTGACTTCACCAATATACACTGAGTGGCCAGATTATTATGACCACCCCATCAGTACTTCGTTGGGCCGCCTCGTGACTCCACGAGATGTTGAAAGGTGATGCGAGGAATCTGACACGGCACTGTTGTCTTGTACCAGTCTTGCCCCTCCCCCGTTCTGCCCTAACATTGACTAGTCGCTGACGGCCATAATTCGCACGTTCTGACCCAGATTTTCGGCTGACAGTCCGGTCTTTAAACACTTTAACAACAGCTGCTCCTGAACATGTAACGAATTCTGCTGTTTTGCTGATACTCGCTCCATCGCTTTAGCGCCAACAATCATCCCACGTTCAAAGGCTGTTACATCGCGTTGTTTCCCCGTATCTTCAGAAACAAATCACTTCTACTGTCGTGGTAACCAACCCGCTTCCCTATTTATAATGGTCTGGCCCTCTAGCAACTTCAGCGCCAAATTATAGCTAATTTGCCTACAAACGTCAGGTGGTCATAATAATCTGTCCACTCAGTGTAGTGTAGGTGTGGAGTCATCCACATCATTGGTTCACTGGACGGTAAGTCACTGACCAGCAAACCTATGAACACCTGAGTTGGTGACTTTTGTCCCTGAGACCGAAACCGATAGGAAGTCACTATTTTACAGTTGTCACACAAAAAAATTGTTTAGTTTAATTTCGTTTTGATTCAGATTTTGTGTTATTTCGTTTTTTGGGATTCGGGTGTGAAAGTCAATTCCGATTCGGACAAAATACGTTAGCTGACGTTCGTTTCTTATTCGTTTCGTTCGTTGCAGCAAAGTGACATTTGAGGGGGGAAATTTTTTTTTCTCCTTCTCTAATGTCACTTTACTGCATCGAACGAACGAACTACCGCTAATGAATTTCGGAAACAGAAATTCGGATTCGTTTGCATTCGTTATATCTGTAATTCGGATACATCCGAATGTCCGGATTTCCGAAAATTCGTCCGCATTTCGTTTCGGAGCAAAACGAATCGCACATGTCTAGTTGTCCCTAGAACAGGAATATGGGGCAAATTTTCCTGCGGGAGACCTGTTTTAGTTACGAATGTCTACGTGGGGATTTAGCTCACTTTTCCTGACACCAAGGGGCTGACTCTTCCGCCCATGCTATAGGTAGGTGCCACTAGATGGTGCTGAAGAGCATCGGAAAGTGGCGGCAGCTGCAAATTTGTACATTGCACGATATTAGCGCAACTCTTTACCAAACCCAACATTTTAGTAAAAATGTATTTTTTCTACCCAAAAACACAATGTAATACCCATTTTTTTTTTTTACAAATATAAAATATGAGGTTACAACGAGTAAATAGATACCCAACATGCCCAGGTTAAAAATGAAAGTAGTATTGAACGCTCAAACTTTATTTTTCCAATAATGAATCCAGATCAAATATATATTACCCAGCAAAGTATTTCTTAAGGTTTTTGTCCGATCACTCACAGTCATCATGTTTCCGAACAACTCCAACTCTCTCAACTTTGCATCCCTGAACATCCCATCAAGTCAGTGGTGTATTTTGGTTTTGTGCTGCCCTAGGCAAGACTAAGCTCGGGCGCCCCCTCAATCTAAATTTGCCCTGCCCCTTCCTGTTTAGGACATTTTGTGCAAACCTGTCAGTCACTGGATACAGCGCACACAGGGTCTCAGCAGAGCTGTGCATGATCTCAGGTGGGCTGCACAGGGTCTCAGGAGGACTGTGCATAGTCCCTTTCCCTGCATGCATGTGCTGCTCCTCTTACCTGCAGCTTGAAGTGCCATCAGGATAGATTGCAGTCCCCAGCCTGCTTCTGGGACATCCTCCCATCAGATCACATGCTACGGCCAGCCCCGAACCAACCGCTGTTTCTCCTCCACCCCCTGTAGAAAGACCACATCTCACTGGGCCCTCTCCTCCACTGGACAGCTCTCTAATAAGGCAGCCGCTCTTAGGGCCTTACGGCCGCCTGGTTTGCCTCATTAGGCCGCTGCCTGATTCTGTGCCGCCCAGCCCCAGCCCATTGGGCAAGTGTCCAGTATGCTCAAAGGCAAGTCTGGCCCTGTCCGCCTCATTGGTTTGGGGGAGGCGTTTTCTGCTCCCCCCCCACCTGGAAAGTGCTGCCCACAAGCGACAGAGCAGACTCCAGCAGCCATCCATCTACTAGCTAGTAGATAGGAGAAGGAAGGTAATTAAAAGGGAGAAACAGGAAGGAGGGGAGAGGGTAGTGGCTTGCCTTGGTGCGCCCGCATGTATGTGGAGACCTAGAATCCATAGGAACCTTCATAGGATCCTGCAAGCGTGTGGAGCCACCCTTAATCAGGATATCAGGACCAGTGCTTCAGGGACCAGCTGATTGTGCAGGAAACTAAAACTTTTAAACATCATGAAGCAGAATCCGTTGTAAGTGATTTTATATGCATTTGAAATACTCTTTTGAGTTTATTAACACTTTAAGGGTTAATTAGAAATGTGTTATTTACCCCCTCCCCCAGCTACCTATTTGAACATAATTTGCTATGTTTGATTATGTTTAATTGGTTGATTCAAACAGCAGGAGGCGGCACCATACAGGTGATGTGCGATTTAATGATGCCTTAGCTTGTTCACAATGGATTTAATGAAGACCTGAGCGGTTAGAATGCATCATCCAGAGGAGAGTGGGGTTTTGTTGTACCCGCCTTGCATTGATTTTAATAATAAAGGCTAGGGCGTATCTATAGCAATAGCAAACCATGCAACTGCTGTGGGGCCCAGAAGTACTGAGGGCCCAACATTGTCTGTCTATAAAATAATTTAAATAGGTTGCAATAGCCTTCGGTAAATACATTTGGATAAACTGAATGTATCTACAATTTGGGAACCTCTATAAAACTACTATGAAGACAAAACGGATTTTGTAGTGGAAGAAGTATTACCTTGAGGATGGAAGGCAGAGAGCAAGGGGTCTCTTAGGAGTTTTACTATGGGGCCCCATCATGAATATAGGATTTTGTTTTACATTCAGGCTTTGCTGATCAGCTTCGGGCTTTAAAAGGAGAACTATGGGGTCAGGGCTTTTCCCCATAGTTCTCCTTAGGGTAACGGGAGGACACAAACTAGCGTCCTCCCATCACCCTAAGCTCAGTATATAGGGAGCTACAGCTCGCGGTATACTGAGACGCCGCAGCTGAAGCGGATCCCGACAATTGTGCCGGGATCCGCCCAGCTGCGTGGCTGACAGCTGGCTCTGCCTATCTAGAGGCAGAGCCAGCTGTACCAGCCCCGTCCGATCCACCAGTCAGCGCTGGCGGATCGGATCGGAGTGGGGAGGGGGGAATCCAGCCCCTCCCCTGTCACGGCAGAGAGCTGTGACAGGATCGAGAGGTGAGCGAACGCCGGTATGTGTTCCCTCACCTCCCGATCTACTGAGCCGACCTGTGACAGTCTCATTGTCACAGGTCGGCTAGAACTATGAGGGGAGTGAAAAGCACCCCCCTCCCCCCTCATAGTTCTCCTTTAAATATTTTCGGGTGTACTTAGCCTTTAAGTAAATTTCAGCCTCCAATCTGCAGAGTAAATAGAAGCTTATTAATGTGTCCCAAGCGATAAGCAGAGCGATGAGGACTCTTCCCGGAATTTGCCTTTTTTTCCTTTCTTCTGGATGTTTTCTCTGCCTGCGACATCTCCCGCTTTAAATATTTATAACTTTTGGATAATTACCTTGGCGCCTCATTATGTGTTAGTTTGAGGGATCAAAGATTCTCAACTGAAAATATCTTATTTACAATGAATTCTGCATCTCTCTCATCTTTGTCTCCTTGATCCCCGCGATGTAAACATACATTCTATCGGCTGCATTACTGGCGAGATGGATGTCAAGGAATGGATACGCTGTCATTAATTAGCCGGTGTTACATATAGTACCTACAGAGAGCGGCTTCATCTCCGTCCGTTTCACCCGAACATTGAAAACATTTTTTTTTGGTTAAGTACAACTTTTATGATCACTTTTTATACTGAAGCTGTAAAAAGTAAACAGAGAACTATTCAGCCGCGTTCTAACTAGGGCTGCCACCGGTCTGGGATTTGCCCGGACAGTCCGGTTTTAAGTCCTGTATGAGCTGTGTGCTGTGACACAAGATGTCGCAATGTTAGGCAGACAGGGGCAACCATAGGTGGCAACTTGAGTGCATGGAGGAGGCACGGGACATGGAGGGACACTGGAACTTGGGGAGCAAGGAGGTGTCTGAAACACAGGGTGCAGATAATTCTTGAAGGGCATGCTCTCCTGGCTGTCTCTCCCAGCTCTGTCTCCTTTGCTATCACTGTTTGCTCTCTCCCCTGGCTGTTTTTATCTTTCTCGCTCTCTCTTGACTGTTGTTTGCACTCTCTCCCTTGCTGTCTTTCCTCACTCTCATGGCTGTCTCTCCTTGCTCTCTCTCCTGGCTGTCTCTCCTTGCCCATTCTCCTAGCTGTCTCTCCTCTATCTCTCTCCTGACTCTCTCCTTGCTCTCTCCCCTGGCTGTCTCTCCTCTATCTCTCCCCTGGCTGTCTCTACTTGCTCTCTCTCCTAGCTGTCTCTCCTCACTCTCTTTCCTGTCTGAAAAAAAAATTGCAGCGCTAGAGTGTTTGGGTTTTTTCTTGAAGAAAAGGTGGCAACCCTAGTTCTAATGCCTATGTTTCGAAGATGACCTGTACGGACTAAGATGGTTGGCTAGCTATATAAATGTATAACAATGATAGTGTTTCACTGTGGGGGGGACATTAGAGTGTAAGCTCCTCTGTACAGAGATTGATGTGACTGGCTCAGTGTTCTCTATACAGCGCTGTGGTATACACTCAGTGGCCAGATTATTATGACCACCTGACGTTTGTAGGCAAATTAGCTATAATTTGGCGCTGAAGTTGCTGGAGGGCCAGACCATTATAAATAGGGAAGCAGGTTGGTTACCACGACAGTAGAAGTGATTTGTTTCTGAAGATACGGGGAAACAACGCGATTTAACAGCCTTTGAACGCGGGATGATTGTTGGCGCTGACTGGACTGTCAGCCGAAAATCTGGGTCTGAACGTGCGAATTGTGGCCGTCAGCGACTAGTCAATGTTAGGGCAGAACGGGGGAGGGGCAAGACTGGTACAAGACAACAGAAGGGTGACAGTGCATCAAATGACTGCAGATCTTAATCACTTAATCAGGGATCCTCTCAAATAATCTCTGAACGCACTGTTCGCCGTACACTGCATCGTATGGGATATGGAAGACGAAGGCCTGTTCCAACAACTTTGCTGTCTGCAGTTAACAAGATAAAACGTCTCCAATTCGCACAGGAACACAAGGATTGGACAGTCAAACATTGGAGGTCATGTGGTCCGATGAATCACATTTCCAGTTGCATCATGCAGATGGCAGAGTGAGAATTTGGCGGGAACAGCATGAAAGCATGCACCCCACATGCATGAGTACAACCCTTCAAGCTGGTGGGGGCAGGGTTATGGTTCGGGGCATGTTTTTCTGGCATGATTTGGGCCCTTTAATTCGTGTGGAACAACGTCTGAATAGCACAACATACCAAAGTATCGTCGCTGATCAAGTTCATCCGATCATGTTGATGGCGTATTCCAATGGAGATGGCTTCTTCCAACAAGACAATGCGCCATGCCACGGTGCTCGTATTGTGCAGGAGTGGTTTCAGGAACATGAGGGAGACTTTACCTTGCTTAGGTGGCCCCCACAATCACCAGATCTCAATCCAATTGAGCATTTGTGGGACGAAGCTGAAAGAGCCATCAGGCAGCTGGTTCCACAACCATCAAATCTCACAGAACTGGACAGTGCTATTCATCAGGCGCGGCGTCAGATTGCTCGCATCACCTATTGTTTTGCGACCACTCGCACTTACGACGGACCGCCGATCGACCTTCACTGCGGGTCCCGGTAAGTATTTTAATTGCCCGATGTACAGTACACTGTTCGGTACTGTACATCGGCAACGCTATACAGTACTGTACTAATGCAGTACAGTACTGTATAGAGTTCCTCACTTAACAACCAATCCGTTTAACGACCTGGTCGTAGGAAAGGACCTCGGTCGTTAAGTGAGGAATACCTGTACTGTGTAATGTATCAGTTACAACGATAAATGGAAGGAATGTAGCGATCTCCGATAAGGGAGGAACCTCCTCAGTTCATTGTGAATACCTTGTCATGTTCCTTGCATTGTGCTTTTGACAAGACGACACCGCGCATGGTCTGCCAGAAGATAATCACAGATTATCATAAAAAAGAAAAAACATCAAAATCATATATGTTTAAGAGGATTATGTATAAAGAGATAATGCAAATCCAGTCGCATCTGATCTCCGGCAAACATGACTAGTTGCTTTGAATAATCGGTTTCCGTGATGTTGAAGTGGGTTTGTGACTTGCTTTTCTTATACAAGGTCTTTATTTTTAAGGTATGTTCTGATCCACTTCTGAAATCTTTCAGGAAAGAATTTTAGTTGATGGGTAAATATTTGTTAAAATGTGATACACGAGTTTATGAAGGGTTTTTGTGGACAGGTAGCGGATATAATGTAATCAATTTAATTGCTTTATATCCACCTTCATGTTGTGCAGTGTGTCTAAATATGATTGTGCACCAGATTTTGGGACTACCCAGTGCTTGCAGCAATGTAACAAACTTAATCAGACACACCCCCTCTCTAATTAGACACACCCGTCTCTGGTCAGACATACCCTATCTGGTCAGTCTCATCCCCTTTCTGGTCAGGCACATCCCCTCTCTGTTCAGACATACCCTATCTGGTCAGTCCCCTGCCCTTTCTGGTCAGGCACACCCCCTCTCTGGTCAGACATACCCTATATGGTCAGGCTCATCACCTTTCTGGTCAGGCACACCCCCTCTCTCGTCAGACATATACTATCCGGTCAGTCTCATCCCCTTTCTGGTCAGGCACACCCCCTATCTGTTCAGTCTCATCCCCTTTCTTGTCAGGCACACGCCCTATCTGGTCAGACATATCCTCTCTGGTCAGTCTCATCCCCTTTCTGGTCAGGCACACCCCCTCTCTGGTCAGACATATCCTCTCTGGTCAGACTCATCCCATTTCTGGTTAGACACACTACTCTCTTGTTAGATATGTTTAGTCTTTTGTCCATACTACAAGACACTGTGAGGACTAGTGTACACTTCAGATTCAGGTCAAACAAAAGTTTGACCCAAACCCAAGCATTTCACAACTTGCCAAAGGTGTGATGTATTTGGCCAGTTCCCTTATCCCCATGCTGAACCTCCATTAGTGTCTTAGTAGCCAATGATGCTGTGGGGCTGCCAAGCATCTTAACAACCAATGGCCTGTGCAGGCCCCACAGTGTCATTGGTTGATAAGATGCTGGCTGCCCCACAGCCTTATTGGCTGCTTTGGCCCACCTGCCTTCATCCTAGCAAAGAGTGACGCTGTGGCATAGGGTTGGGTTCACATGGATGCTCACCGAACCAAAATTCTGGCTGGGTGTGGCGAATGCCCAAGCTAACTGAACCAAGGCCAGTTCACTCATCGGTGCATCCCTAGTTTTCAAGGTGATGTTGATTTCTGGTGACCTCAAGGATAGAGTTTCTACAGAATGACCTTTCTTCTGTTTGGGTCTTCAAACCCTGCAACGTTACGTTCATACATTCTGTGGCTATATCCAACCATTTATTATGGCTGCCTTCTTTTTCCCCTCAACCTTTCCAGTAATATTAATATTTTCCAGTGAGTTGATTCTTCTCATACAGTGTCCAAAACTAGACAACTTCAGTTTAGTCATCTGGGCTTCTAGTGGAAGGGTGGACTTGATTTGTTGAAGGATGTATTGGCCTCTCTTTTCCTTGCTGTCCCTGATATTTTTAGAATTATTCACCAACATTTAAAGGCATCCATGCTTTTCCTGTCTTGTGTCTGGATTGTCCAGCATTCATATCCAATGAGAGAGTCCTAAAATATTGTAGCGCTCCCCCCCGAAGGAGCCGCTGAAATGATCGGGTCTTCCATAGCCTGTCTAGGGATTATTGAAAACACATGGCTGCCCCAATAGCACTTACCACCTCCAGTGGTTACCGACAGATTGAAGTCCAGACAATAGCTCCAAGATGATTCTCTTTATTGCTGTAACTCCAGGGAGAGAGGGAAGAGGGTCAGCACATCCAGAATGAAGGTAGACTCCTTGTAATTGAATCAGAGCAAAGTAACTGCTGCCACTACAGACTTGGACCTTTAAGCCGTACCAGCAATCTGTGTGGAGAACTTCTGGCAAGCAGTACTGTCAAGGATCTTGTTCAGGTTCAACTCAGACATGAGTGGCTGACCACTGGGCCTCCAGGCTCAGGCCCCAGTGTCCAGGCCTAGGCCCCTGGCTTAGACCTAGTCCATTCTATCTCTTCAGCAGCAAGCATCCTGCCCCAGGCCAGGAGGGCCTGGGGAGGGGAAGGAAGAGACTGTTGCATCAACCACACTCAGCATTTGTATCCTCTCCCAGCATGCATCACTGTTACTGTCCTGCAGTGATTGGCTGGGAGACATAAATGCCCAAAGCAATCCTCATTGGCTGTTCTGCCCTGTGTGGTAACACACCCACCCACAGGCAGACACAGCTTCACAGATTGTTCTGTCACAGTTGAACTGAACATAGACTATATATATGATCTAGCACTCCTTTTTAGCAGGGTGCTACACAATCATATCTCATATCTTATACACTACAGATCTTTGTCAAGCATCTATCTCAATGAATGGAGGTGTGTTCTATATAAAGAATGTCTGCTCTCCTTGTAACTAAGACTAAAATTCTTTTAATCAAACGAAATTCCGAAAGACAAAAGAATCGAAGGGGTTCAGCAACTTTTCTTTGGATCGCTTTGCTTTTCTTTGCTCTTGCAGATGTACAATCCCTACACGGTTTTTAATGATGCCTACTTGCACCATTATGGCACGCTCGTCTTCTGCATCGCCGAAAGTCTGGTTGAAATTTTCCGAGGAGCACAGCGCATGCCCCATCGAGCAACACTTTAATTCTCCGAGCAAATAAGCAAATTAAGACGCTACAACTTTTCTGAACCACGCAGAGAAGGCGAAGGATTATCGCTTTCCAAGGTCATAAAACGTAAGATGTTTAATATGTTCGGCAGATTTTTCATCCTCGTTTCAAATTGCCTTTTAGTATCCGATAAACGCTTGAAGGTGTCTTTGCAGACTTGTCAGCATAGATTGTGCGCTGCAGTTAAAGGCTGTTTTCAGAACAATCCCCCACTGTGTGTTTTATCCTCGCTAAACAAAAAAAAAAGAAAAGTCGGCTTGTAACCGCATTCATATTTTTAATGGGATTTCGAAGCAACTAAAATAAGTTATGCGTTGTATAAATTTGCTGCTTACCCCGACAAGTCGGTATTCACAGCAATGCAGCACGTGACGCCATTAAAAATCACAGCGTTCCAGATGTGAAAGGGAAGGGTTAGTGGGGAGGCATTTCAGGAGACTTTGTGATTTTCTGAGTTTTAAGGATTTTCAGGACTTTACTATGTAATGTAATATTATTATAATCTCCTTTTTTTTTTTTTTTTTTTT
>NW_017307477.1:141117-142032 GCF_000935625.1 Nanorana parkeri | reverse complement strand
GTTAAGTACTTAAATCTGAATGCCAGGCAGATGTAAAATAAAGACCATTTAATCTAGTTATGGAATCACTAATATTATTTATTATTATTATTTAACAAAAACAGTAATCATTTTTAAAATAATACAATTATAAAATGATAAAATAATAAAGATTAATTATTAGTATTAATAATAATAATGATAATAATAATAATACAATGTTAAATAAATAGAGAAAAAATTGCTTAGATAATTTTTATAGAGTTAGCATATAGTAACATAGTAACATAGTATTTGAGGTTGAATAAAGACACAGGTCCATCAAGTTCAACCTATTGCGTGTATGCATGTGATTCTGCATGTGTAAGCGTGTGTATGATTCCCTGTGTGATCTTGTTCTTACGTGTACCTGTACCCCTGTATGTTACGGTCTCTGAGGAAATCATCCAAATGTTTTTTGAATGATTCAACACTCTCAGCTGAAATCACTGCTTGTGGCAGCGAGTTTCAGACCCTGACCGCTCTAACTGAGAAGAAGCCCCTACGCCCCTTGTGCTGAAATCTTTTCTCCACCAATTTTAGGTGGTGGCCTCTAGTCTTTGTTATGGTGTTTACCGTAAAAATTTATTGCTGATGTTGCCATCACCATTGAACATCTTGTACATGAAAATCATATCTCCCCCTTAATCTCCTCACTTCCAAAGCGAACAATATAAACCTGAATCTGTCCCTGCACTTACACTGGAGGGGGCACTCTGCCAATCAACCAGTATAAACATACAGTGTTAACGGGAGGCGAGTTCAGAGTGGTGACTTCATCAGTGGCCTGCTGTTTGCATTTTGTCCAATCAAAGGCTGGGGGCAGGTTGGTGACTTGTATTTCTTACCGTAATTGTAGTAAAGGGAAAAAAAAGGGGGGGGGGGGGGGCACCACAC
>NW_017307477.1:116526-141067 GCF_000935625.1 Nanorana parkeri | reverse complement strand
CCAAACTCATTATGTTTTCTGGCAGAATTGGCTGACATGACACTTTAAGACGAACGCACTTGGACCAGAGAATGCAAAGGAATGAGTTGTCTGAGGAGATCAGAAATAAAATGATAGAACAGCATGTCACAGGTAAAGGCTATTAGACCAACTCCAAGTAACCTGATGTTCCTGTGACTACAGTTGCAAATATTATTAAGAAGAAGATGAGGTCCATGGGAGTGTAGCCAAATTCCATGGATGTGGCCGCAAGAGGAAAATGGTAGACAAAAAGCAGGTGTGTCCCAATAATGAGGCTGTCGCTCTGTTGCCACCCCCTTTCCGACCAGAGTGTCCCAGGTTGCTAAGAGCTGGGCTGAGAGATGTGTAAGGGCCATATACATCTCCCTGACCAGCACTTTGCAACCTGGGACACTCTCTGCAGCCTCCCTTCCAGCTCCTGGAAATCAGTGAAGCCCCCTTTTAGCGTGCACTACCAGCACGTGCCCCCAACCCCTCCAGAACGTGCAACAACAGCACCCACCCTTCACCACCTTCTCAGAGGTGAATAGGCAAGGGACACCCCTGAAAAAGAACCAAGAACAACTTCTAAAGGAGATACAAATTGAACTCCAAGGCAGATCAGTGTCTGATCGCACCTTACGTCACTTTTTGGGAGGGCTCAAAAGAAGAAGACCCAGGAGGAAAGAAAACCTTTAAAAAGGTAAACTGGAATTTGCTAAAATGGATGTTGACAAGTCACAATGCTTCTGGGGGAATGTCCTTAGGACTAATGAGACAACACTGTAGCTTTCTGTTGAGTCACATCAACTGTATGTTCAGATATGTAAAAATGAAGCTTTCTGTCAGGAAGCCAGAGCCAGGATTCCTTTATCGCCGTTTGCGCATGCACATGGTGCAGCTAATAGAGTTGTGTCAGGTGCAGCATCTCTGCGTAAACGTGTACGTCACGCGCACGTTCACACGCACGTGCGCGCGGGCGTGCGCCGATGTGTTGTTTGAGTTTTTGGTGCCCTCTGGGCTATATAAGGCTGTGACTAACAAACCTCCTTTGCTGTCAGATCGTCAGCTTCCCTGTGTTCCTATATCCTGCTCCTGAAGTGTTCCTGTTATCTTGACCCGGCTTGGCTTTGACCTTTCTGCTTCTCTCCAGTGATTGACCCTCGGCTTGTTCCAGACCATCCTCCTGCCTCATCCTCTGTACCTCGCTGCCTGCACGTTGATGACCTCGGCCTGTCCTGACTACCCTGCTATTCTTGTCTGCTGCTCCTGCTCATCGAATTCAGCAACTACTGGCACTCCTGCCCCTCTGTGCCCCGGTGCTCCTGTACCCATTCAGGAGCCCCAAGACCAGAGAAGTGAGAGAGGCCGCCCTCGACATCTCAGACTCCCCTAAGGTACGTGACACTTTCAAAGTAGAGAGCACCATGCCTACTGTGAAGCATGGAGGAGGCTCAGTTGTATTTTGGAGCTGCTTTGCTGGGGCTGCTACAGGGTGCTGTCAATCTTTGTAGGGCACAATAAAACCTCAAAACTATGAAGGAATTCTGGAGTGAAACATACTGCCCAGTGTCAGAAAATGTGTCTCATTTGTAGGTCACGGGTCCTCCAACAGGATAGTGACCCAAAAGCCACAAGTAAAAGCACCCAAGGATTGGCTGAGAACAAACAATTGGATTATTCTGAAGTGGCCTTCTACGAGCCCTGATCTGAATCCTATCAAATATCTATGAAAAGAGCTGAAGCATGCCATCTGGAGAAAACACCCTTCAAACCTGGGACAACTTGACCAGTTTGTGGAGTGGGCCAAACTACCTGTTGGCTGGTGTAGAAGTCTCATTGAGAGCTACAGAGATCACTTGTTTGCAGGTTGTGCAACAAAATAGGGTCCCATCATTTTTGTCCATGCCATTTTCATTTGTTCTATTATTTTAAATATTCCCTTGAATCCCGAGTGGGCGGGGCTAACAGGCCATGTATACACGGCCTGTTACATTCAGAAGGCTCCCGGCCGGCCGTTGTACAAAAAAAAAGCGGTTAAGAACAGTGTCCACAGGAGCAAACAAAAATCATAAACCGGAACAAGCAAAAAGTCAGGAGCCGGAGTGGGTAGTCATACAAGACAGGTCAGCAATACGGAGATCAGCGCTGTCAGGAACAAGCCAGGAGGAGGAACCAGGAAACCAGCGTAGTCAGGAACAAGCCAGGAGCAGGAGCCAGAGGAGAACGTCAGCCGGGATCGGGTCATACACAGAATCAGGATACTCAGAGCAGAAGGAATGCACTAGCTGGTAAGACGATGCAAGGGCAAGGTCAGACTGGGCTGAGTTGTTTATATATAGTGAGTGGGGTGACATCATCACTCAGAGACAGGAAACTCCCATCTGACTCTCTCAGATGATGCTCTCCAGTCTGGCCATAAGAGGGAGCCTGGGAGTAGTGCGCAACGTTCCAGAGTCTGCTCAGGCAAAGGAGGAATCACAGGTGGGTAAAATGGCAGCCAAGCCAGAATACTGCAAACCAGTAAAATCCCGGCGGAACCCTGACAATTGGTCAAAAAGCATTGGAAGTGTCCCTTCACTTTGCGGCGTGCCACAGGGACTCTGAAACCTGTGGACTGTGTGTCACATCGTTACTGCCGCTGCGTGGAATCGCGATGAAAAAAACGAGAGACAAAAACTTTTGGCTCTCTTTCATTTATGTGCATGATATCACAGGAGTCTTAGAAGATGATTAATAAGATTAATGAATATTAAACACAATGTTTTTTTTAGCACTTTCAGGAGGTATTTTGCAGCGCTTGTGATAAGGGATCGCCTGCTGTGAGACAGGTGAGCAGAATGGAAATGCAATGCTCCTCTGATCTCCGACGTTCGTTTGTTCTTTTATAGCACAGTCGCAGCAGTTTTTGGAATCAAGCGTTGCTTTCATCTGGTCGCCTAAAACTTTGGAATGTTTCTAACTTATTCAGATGAAGGAATTCGTACAACCTCCGCGAAGGTGGCCAGGGGAGGACATTTCTACTACAGGCTCCTCAATTGCCCCCACCCTTTTTAAGGACCCCTGTACCCGAGTGACACCATTAGAGGGCTGACACCAAAATGACTGACAGTCATTTTGGTGGCCCCCCCTCTGAAAAGTCGAACACTCGTTGTCCGAGAGAGGAGGGGACCCGATGGCATACCTTACCCCACCAGGTGACATCCCCTCCTCTCTCTGCCGGCGTCCATCACCAAGATGGCTGTCGGCAGGTAACAATGGTACCGTGCGTGACGTCATCACATGTTTACGCAATGACGTCACTGGGGTGTGTCACCTGGTACCCGCACCGGGTGTCACCCCGCCTCGGGACGCCTCTGAGTATGGCCTCATTCTTCCAGGTTAAATGTTGCTGGGTGTCCTTCAACCCGACAGATTGAGAATAACTTGTGGAAAGGTAGAACTACCCTGGGGAGACAGCTTAGGATTTAACGTATTGTAAGAAAGTCACTGGTCTTTAATCAGTATTGGCAATAAATGCGACTTTATTGCATTCAACGTAAAAGTCTCTTATCATCAACAGGGTACGTTTCCCCCTTTTTAAACAAACAATTTCTGGCAGAACTCAAAAGTAACACAAATAAAAAGGCCTACTCCCCCTAAACAGTAGTGTCCTTCACTACGTCCTACTGGAGCGGCTATTCCAGCTTCCAGTATAAATGAACAAAAACCACAGTCCAATACATACAGTTTTTCTGGCAGACCTAAAGGTCCCCACACACCTTGCGATAATCGGGGGAAATCCCGCGATCGTACGATTATCGTAAGGTGTGTGGAAGCCGTGCGACCTCTACTACTGTGAGGTCGCACGACTTTTATCTTACGAACATGTTCAAAAACCCGCCGAGCATCGTACGATGTTCGGCGGGTGTGTAGCATGTTCGTACGATAAAAGCTGGACTGGCCGGTGTGCGCAAGCGCGCACTGCCCGTTCGGCATTGCGGTCATCGGGAATCCCGCCCCTCAGGGGGGCGCGGCTTGCGATCATCGCAAGTACGATCTGCCTGTCCAAGATAGGCAGATCGTACGTTTTTTTTAAGTACCTTACAACCATCGCAAGACAAAAGTCTTGCGATGGTTGTAAGGTGTGTGCCCAGTATTATTCCCCAGATATGCAGACACTCTCCAGTCTGTGTGCATCTAGTGCAGCCTGGATCTCGCTCTGAGCTCTCTATCTGGAGCTCCTCCCACCGGACCAGCGCTGACTCGCCGCTGCTCTCCCGCACCGAAGGTAAGTGAAAAAAAAAACATAGCGCAAGCATCGGGGCATTTTGACAAGTACAAGTACTTGCCTTGCGGTAGCGCCGGGCCTGCTGACATACACAGAGTCGTATACCCTGTCACAGTATGCATTGCAGCCTGAGCTACCGGTAGTAAACTGGCTGGGGGCCCATATTATTTTTAAAAATATGCCCAAAGTTGGGTTTTAATGCCCGTGGTTTGGGAATGGGAGGTCCAACCAGATCATATAGGTGTGATGGTCAGTTGTCCACGAACCTTTGCCCATATAGTGTACAAGCAATGCGTGTAATATTGAAAATGGCAAGGCTTTAGGGGTTTGTGGGGTTTTGTGTTGCATTATTCTGTATCACAAACTAATCAGTGGACTCTTCAAATTCCCCACAAGCCTTCAAATCACCCAACTTGTTCCTCCCCAACCTGACTGTCCCTGACCCTTAGCTTTCATTCATTGGATTTCAGTTCTTTCGAACATGGAGCCTCAACATTACATTCGGGCATTACCTAGGGCGGTCTGCATGCAAATACAGCCCTCTCCTCCAGACAGACATTTACCCATCTAGGCATTTTGATATTTGCATAACTCCTCCCAGGAGCCAGCCCACTGCTTGCATCAGGACCTGAGGGCTCTTGAGAGGACTACAGAGGCAATGTGCTGGTATGTCTTCATTAAGCTGTGCACAGCTGGGTTCAATGGACATCCAAGCAAACCAAACATTGGCCAGTTAGCTCATCACTAGTTAAAATCCTAACCCACCCCTTAAAACTATTACAAACCCTCCCCCCACCCCCCTAGGAGGACAACTATTGATCTATGAGCAGCATACATTCACCATCTGCAGGTAAGTGAAGAAAACAAGGGGGGGAAACACAACAAAAGCAAAGCAAACCATACACACATATTCTGACTGCCATGATCCCATGATGGGAGCATTATCTGCTTCTGCATTCATTTAATTCTCTCCATTCTGTCCTTCAAAGCCAGAAGCAAATGTTGATCTGTCTGGTAAGTCTTGAGAAATTAATCCCCCGTATTATCACTTTATGATTTCCTGCCAAGGTTATCCATTCTTTCTCATTACAGAGTCTTACATTGACAAGCTCCTCAAGTTTATGCGCTTGACGCGGGAGAAATGGAAATGTCAACAATACATTGTTGCTGTAACTCAGTGATGATGTGAGATACATTCACATGAGTGGAACGCATTGATTGATTTGGGTTTTTTTTTAACCCTCACTCGATACATTCCACAGGAAACAGAAAGCAGTGATCCAACCGAACGTGATAATGGAAGCTGAACACACAATGGTGGAAATTACATAATTGGCAAAGATTTTCTATTGCTGCATTTATTGTGTAACACTTACAAGACGTATTGCTGTCTGTATACCTGCTACGGTATGAAATTGGGATGAGCTTCAGGTTCAGGTTGTGACGGACCGCCTGGCACCCCGACTGGGTACCTCCGTCAGCAGGGCAGCCATCAGACATTTCGGGGGCCCCTACACGGCTTTAGGCCGGAGCCCGCACCGCCCGGTCCCCATAATGACCCCGCGCTCTGTGGGGGAGGGGGACATTAGAGTGTAAGCTCCTCTGTACAGAGACTGATGTGACTGTGGGGGGGACATTAGAGTGTAAGTGGCGGACCTAGATATCCCGGGATCCGCCGCTGCAGCTTTGTATAATGTATTGCTGCAATTCAATGGCGTACCTAGAACCTTCAGGGCAAGAAACTATAAAGGGCCCCCCTAACCCCCCGCCGCCATGAAACTGTGTGGTTACCAGGAAGGGTGTGAACCCGGGCTAAAGTGTGAAATTTAAAGAAAAAGTATCAAGTTAAAAAGATACATTGTAACAGAAAACGGATTTGATTACAGCATGGAGATGAGCGTATGTCGGATATGGAGGAGGCTGCACACTGTTTACATGTGAAATCGGCGACATCACTGACCTCACATGTAAAAGAACAATCGGTTGCCTCACTCTACATTTAGCTCGGCTTGTACAAAGCAGGACTGAATGTAGAGAGGGCAACTTCCCCACAAGGACACCGCTGCCGCCCCTCTGCGCCCTGCCGCCCCGAGGCCAGGCCTCGGTGGCCTTGTGGGGAATCCGGGCCTGTTGACCGATCTCTAACATCAAACCACAATGCTACGGGGTTCTTCGAACATGACAAAGCATGTTAGAGGATTTCCACACACTTTAAATGAGAACTATGGCCTAACCCTTTTTGGCCATAGTTCTCTTCAGGGTCACAGGAGGACATATACTGTACTAATGTCCTCCTGTGACCCAAATCTCAGTATATACAGTAGCGGGCTATTGCCCGATATTTGCTGTGAGCGCAGAGCCGTGCCGGATCCCGACAATACTGTTGAGACCCACCCCACTAGCTGATTGACAGCTGGCTCTGCCTCTCTAGAAGCAGAGCCAGCTGTGCCCCTCCCCCTTGTCTGTCCCTCCAGTCAGCACTGGAGAAAGGGAGAGGGGAGGGGGGAATCCCTGTGGGGAGCAATGACTGACAGTCACCGCTCTCTGCAGGGAGAGGATTGTGAAGTCAGCGATTGGCAGTGTGTGTTCGCTGACTTCCCGATCAACAGAGCCGCCCTGTGACAACTTCAGTATCACAGGTTGGCTTGAATTATGGGGAGTGTTTATCACTCTCCCCATAATTCTGCTTTAACCCTTCCTGCCCCAAGTGCAGCCAGTGATGTATAAAAGCAGCTCAGAGCAAAAAATGGGGCATCTGTGGGTTAATTATGCATGCCAATACTAATTCAAACCTTTGCCTTCTTACGTGCATTCAGGGCCGGTGCTAGAATTTGTTCCCACACTGGCAAAGTTGCATTTTTGCGCCCCAGCCCCCATAGCAATGCCTGATGAAGGGACCCTGTGTGGCCCCGAAAGCGCTTGTGTAACTGACATGAGTTTGCAATAAAATCTACGAACTTTGATCCTATAAGGATTTGGTGTGCTGGTGACGTTTCTGCAATTATCTGTATTTGGCGGCGCCATCCGCAGTCATTCCGAGCACCCCTCCCCGATCACGGGGTCATACCGGTAAGGAGTGCAACTAGCCTTTTCGTTTTTCTGGGATCCTCTGGCAGTCGCTGGCCAGCTAAATTAGGACCCCACCTAGAGCTCCTCCCACCGGACCAGTGCTGACTCGCCGCTGCTCTCCCGCGCCGAAGGTAAGTGAAAAAAAAAAACATAGCGCAAGCATCGGGGCATTTTGACAAGTACAAGTACTTGTCAAAATGCCCTGTTTTTTCCGTCCTCACCCTGCAGCGCCCCCAGGCGGCCGCTTGCCTTGCCTTGCGGTAGCTCCGGGCCTGCGTGCATTACCATGTTTTCACGAGCTGCCATTGTCATCAATAGGCGCTATAACCCACGTGAGTGCATCAAGGAATGGCCAACGAGCATCAACGCTTTGTTGTAAACTAGCACCACTGAAAATATGGCAAACCTGTGAACATGCACGGACCGTCCTAAAAATGTCACAAGTGGTATTTCATTCAGTTCCAAGGGCACAGCGGGGTACGAGGCGCCTGTTCCGCGTTGCTTCCCTCTGCGCTGAAAAAAACGACTGCATGCCGTACTTTTTTGCAGCGCACACACTAGGGATGTCCCGATACCGATGCTAGCATGGGAATCGGGCCAGATACAGGGCGTTTTGACAAGTACTTGTACTTATCAAAATGCCCCGATGCCTAGCGCCAAAGCTTGCGCTGTTTTTTTTTTTTTTTACCTTACGTGGTGGCTGTCACCGCTAGCTCCGCCCAATGTTGTATGTTTTGCCGGCGTCTGTCAAAATGCCATTATGCGGCGGGAGTCGGCGGGGAGCAGACGGGACGGCGGTCGTCAGTTTTTTTTTTTTAAATTATTATTTCTATTTATTTTGTATTTTTTTATTTTGTCGTCGTGGACAACGCTGGACGTCGTGATTGACCGTGGATTACGTCGGGGGATCAATTTTTTGGGGTTAGGGCTTTTCCCCATAGTTCTCCTTAGGGTAACGGGAGGACACAAACTAGCGTCCTCCCGTTACCCTAAGCTCAGTATACCGCGAGCTACTGTAGTTCTCCTTTAAATAAAGGACTTGTCAAAAATCCTTTGTTGTGGTTTTTTTTTTCAGTACCCGGACCCCCATACACCTTTTATGGACAATAACTTCCATACTGTATAAGCCCTCTTAAAGGGGACATTTGTTTCCGAAAGTTCAACCCCCCCATTGACTTGCATTAGGTTCGAGTTCATATTCAAACTTTTCGGCCATTCGAATACGAACGGAACACGGGGCTGTTCGGCCCATCAGTATCCATGACAAGGCAAATTGTCTTGTTGGGACTGCACTGGATAATACAGCCAGCGCAGCCCCAACGTATCTGGTGTGAATGGACCCTTAGGGCCCTTAGGTCAAGGAAAAACACTCCCCCCATTCCTGAGGGTGAAGCATAACAACGCATGAACTACAATCTATACTGAATGATGTTGGATACTAAACTACATGGCCGGGCGCCTTTGAAGGAGAAATTATTTTTCTTGTCGAAAAGTTATTGGGAATAAAAAGGTTCTTTTTACAACAACAAAAAAATGATTCAAAAACATTTTTTTTCTTCGTGCTGCTTGAGCTCGGCATTGTTCTTCCTCCACCTTTTATTTTACCGCCGCCTAAGCTTTTCATTCACTCGTTCCCGTGTTTGTCCCTTTAGAATAGGTTTTCATTATCTTTCTCTTTTATTGCACTTCACACCGAATATGTCTTGCTCACCCCGATGACTTCCCGCGCGCCCTGCCTAGACGAACGCCATTGTGCGGTCTTTATGACCTTTTGCCGGAATACAAGTTTCTATCTCACAATGGTGTGTGTGTGTCTCTGGCCCGAGCTCTTTCCTAAATCTTGATGACTTTTATTACCACGAAACAAATATTAGGATCAGGAGGAAACGGTTAGAGGACAGATTTGCTCTAGTGAAGAAGATTGTGTCCTTGGCCGCTCGCGTGGAAAATATTTTTCTTGATTCACAATGGACGGGCTTTATTGTGATATCTATCAGGACTTCATGAATGGATTCTTCTGCACACAATCCAGAATGAAATGTAAAGATAGTGTCAGCAAACTCCAGGCAGATATAAAGAGACAAATGAATGCAGCTCTCTGTTAAATTATAGTTTATTCAATGTGTTCTTTAAATGCAAGCAGGGGCATCCCTAGTCTTTTTGCTGCCTGAGGCCATGCTAAGATGCCGCTAAGAGCCAGGCGGGGAGATATGTAAGGGCTCTGCATCTCCCCTTTCAGCTCTTAGCGACCTGGGATGCTCTGGCCAGCATCCCACTAAGCTTCTGGAAACCAGTGGCATCACTGGGGGGGCAGGTTCATCACACCCTAGGTTCAGAAGAAGTGGATTTCCTTAGGCTTAGTCCAGTGTTGCTAAACCAAGTAAACTGAGGACATATTGTGGCTAGAAGAGGTCCAGGATGAAAAGGTGCATGGAGTTGGGCTTTAAAGAATAGCATTTCAGAAATGTGACTTCCTCCTGTGATACAGCACTCTGACACATCTCTTACTGACTACCAGTGTAAGAGGACACTGAACTGACCACAAAAGTAAGGCAGCGTGTCTCCACGGACCACCAATGCTTGGTGTCATTTCACTGAGCACCAAAGTAAGGCAGCACTCCTCCATTGACTGTCAATATTAGAAGATGCTTTATTGACCACCAATGTAAGGGGGCGCATCTCTACTGACCATCAATGTAAGGGGGCACATCTCTACTGACCACCAATGTAAGGGGGCACATCTCTACTGACCACCAATTTAAGGGGGCACTTCCCTACTGTGCACAATGTAAGGGTGCACATCTCTACTGACCATCACCGTAAGGGGGCACATCTCTACTGACCATCAATGTAGGGGGGCACATCTCTACTGACCACCAATTTAAGGGGGCACTTCTCTACTGAGCAGCAATGTAAGGGGGCACTTCTCTACTGAGCAGTAATGTAAGGGGGCACATCTCTACTGGCCATCAATGTAGGGGGGCACATCTCTACTGACTGCCATTGTAAGGGGGCACATCTCTACTGACCACCAATGTAAGGGGGCACATCTCTACTGACCATCAATGTAAAGGGGCACATCTCTACTGATCACCAATGTAAGGGGGCACATCTCCACTGAGTGCCAATATAAGGGGACATTTCACTGACCACCAAAGTAAAGGGGGCACTTTATTAACCACTAATGTAAGAGGACCCTTCTCTACTCTACTGGCCAGCAGTGTAAGAGAGCACTTAACTAATAATCAAGATAAAAGGGGCACTACATTGACCACTTGAATGCAAAGTATAGGGACACCCCTGCTTTCAGGCATATAAGGGTCCCCAACTTCAGCCCTTTTGTTACCCTATTTTAAGGCCAGGTGAGGTTCACCACCACCATTCTATGTTGGCCATTCACCGTGGTACATTGGCTTTGTGTGCCCAGCAGATAAAGTGGATACACAGAAAGACATTGCATTAGTCATTCCATAAAAATAGAATGTGCTGTAAATCCATTGAGAAGTCGAGCTTTCTTGTTTCCGCCGTCTGTTTTATAGCAGAAGATTTCAGAACAATTAATTGACATTTTGCCTCCTGTATTTCTCCATACTCTCCTCCCAGCTAGCTGGATTATGCAAATTCCATCATAATCTTTATATAAGACACGGGCTGTTAGTTGTGTTAGTCATAGGCTTGGCTCAGAATTAATCAAGAACACAAGGCTGAGCAGACATGGCCAGTCCCAATGTGCAATGAGAACACGGAGCCACGTTCATTAGGTTCACTGCTCTTCCCAATGCTGTATGCAAATATTTGCTGCCGAATCCCAGCAATTCCCATGTCCCAGTTCTGATTGGTATCGCTCTTTTATGCGAACATATGAGCAGCAATTTGATGGCAGAAAAGGCCCTGTAGGATTGCCGTCCCTTTTCATTTTATGTGCTTCGCCTGAAACTTTAGATTCTGTCTGGGAGCCTCCACGTTCCCTCCTCTAGAATCTCGCTTTACATTCAGATAACATTAGCTTGTCATATATTAATTCTGGAGCTTTGACCTTTTTATAATGGTCTGGCCCTCTAGCAACTTCAGCACCAAATTATAGCTCATTTGCCTACAAACGTCAGGTGGTCATAATAAACTGGCCACTCGTGCCGTAACTGACACACGTACCGTGATGTTTGCGGAAGTTAGCACAAATGGTGAAGCCACTTAACATAAAACAGGACAGTCTTTTATTGCTTCCAGGACAGAAACATATATTCTTCAACAATAACACAAGGTCCGCTTGTATTCCAGCTAACAGAACAGATCAACTAGTCTCGCCGACCACAGGTTGTCACACAAATTCCATGCGTCCCAGTCTCTGAACATTCTAGTTTTCTTTAATGAAGCCACAGTCCACCTTTCGTGTGACACTTAAACACATCCCTCGTGTGTCACTGGCTCTCTAAGCCTACTCAGCTGTCTCCCGGGTGCCTCCAGCACACACAGCCCCCTGGCTCCCCTCTGACGACTGGGTGGAGTCCTCTGTTCTTCGTCCCAGCTGGAGCCCAGAACATTAGCCGGCACCCGTTCCATATGGCCACTACTAAGGCTGGGTTCACACCTAGGCGTATCGAATATGCGTGTTCGTCGCGTGTTTTTACCGCGATTCGTGGTAAAAAAAGGGGGCTACCCGAGGGCTACCTGGCTGTATCCCAATGGATACGCGCAGCAAATCCGCCCCAAATAAGCTCCTGTACTTCTTTGGGTGTAGGGCGTCTTGCAGCTCGTTCTTACGCGCTGTAAAACGCCCAGGTGTGAACCAGGCCTAAACCACGGACCCAGGAATGGAGATCTCATCCCTTGAAATAGTCACAATATTCACTTTTAGCTCTTTTGCTGGCGTTTTTGTATTTTTTTTCCCCGCACATGTGTTAAAATGCACATTTTAGGCCTGAAGATTATTCATCCCAATCCCCCCCCTAAAAGTATATTTTCTTAAAACAGAGACCCTGAAGAATAAAATGGCGGCCCTTGTAATTTTTTCTAATATACGCGGTATTACTGCAATTGTTTATCTAACCTAAATTGTCAGTAAAAAATGTTTTAATTAATTTTAGTGCACGTAAACACCATATAATACCCAGTTTTGTGATAAAACATAAACGATAGAGGGGCACCGAGTAAGTAGATACCAAACATGTCAAGCTTCAAAACTGTACGCGCCCGTGAAATGAGCAAAAGACTGCAGTTTCCAAATGTGTCAATAGGTGGCATTTTAACAGCTTTTACGAGGCAACAGTTTATAAATAACAGGGAATAAGGTCTCGTTCACACCTAGGCGTATTGCATATGCGCGTCTGTCGCGCATTTTTTTACCGCGACTTGGCTGTATCCCAATGGAAACGCGCAACAAAACGGCCCAAAGTAGTACCTGTACCTTTTCAGGCGTGGGGCGTTTTGTAGTGCGTTAGGGACGGGCGGAAATACGCCAAGGTGGGAACGAGACCATGGAATACAATGGGATTTATATTTTTGAGCGTTTTGTACAGCGTTCGTCGAGTGTAGAACGCTCTACAAAACGTTCTTTTTCAAATGCAGTATGTTTGCATTCATATGCGCATGTACGTAAGGGTGGGGGATATTTCATTTTTTTAATTTGTTTTATTCATATAAAAAAAAATGTTTTTAAGATTCTATATTAACCCTTGCAGTGCGATCTCGCCGCCATCGCTGAGATCACTAGTACAAAACGAGTGGCGGCTCCCTCGCTCTGCATTTAGCCCTGCTTGCCTGAAGCAGAGCTAAATGCAGAAAAAAAAAATACCCCCTCGGCGCCCGGAACTACATGTCCCCGGCATCAGGAGATAGGAATTCCACACCCCTGCTGCCCCATCTTCTCCCCGCCACCCCGATGTCGGGCCTCGGTGGCCATGTGGGAAATCCTGCCCTGGATATATCTTACAAAGCAATCAGACATGTTTCCATTTACAATAAAAGATAAAATTACAATAAACAAAAAAGTGTTTAAAAAAAACATGTATATTGAGATCTATTAAAACAATTCTGACCAATGCCATTACAAACTAAAAATTCCTAATCTAGAGATGTCAATCTTGTGTAAACCAAAGTGGGGTCCAATCAATATCAATCGAGTGTTAAAAAAAGAAGGGGCAAAAAAAACACAAATACAAAAAGTACGGAATTAATTAAACTGCTTTAAATATTCAAAATGAAAAAGACAAAGTGGGCAAAATTGAGAGTTTTCATTTCAGTCGAATTTTGCTCACAAAGAAACCGATCATTTTATGTTAAACTAAATTTTCCCCAAATTACCCGGCTGATCCCAACTTTCCCAAAGTAGTTTTTATCACAGAAAAAGCAAAAACAAAATCCGTACTAGAGACGCGTTTTTTCAGGACGTTTTTATCGCGTTTTTAGCAAGTTTTTTAGTTAATTGAAACACGCGTTCGACGCTCATTTTTCATACCTCCCTGGCAGTATGATTTTTTTTTTTTAATTTTTCCTTTATTTTCTCTATCTTTCTCTAAACTTTCAAACTTCCCGCCAGTTCCGCCCCCCCTGCGACGCAGGCGCTCGCAAGAGACGGAACCCGGAAGACGGCAGCGGCCGGAGGACACAGCGGGGATCGCAGACAAGGTCTTACCACCGAGCCACACCAAGGTTGTTAACCACCGAGCCACACTCAGGAATACCAATGGATACGCGCTGAAATACGCCTCAAAGAAGCTCCTGTACTTGTTTGGGCGTATGGCGTTTTTCGGCGTGTTTCCACGCGCTGAAATACGCCCAGGTGGGAACTATGCCCATAGGAAATGATGGGATTTCACTTGCTGAGCGTTTTTCAGCGCTTCGATCGGCGAGGTGTGAACCAGCACTTATGATCCCATTGTAGCAGTTTTCTCCTCTGTGGCAACTTTTCCATTCCAGGTTGTATTTCTCCCCCTGTGAATCTCCCTGTTGTGTCTGCCGGCACATCTGTACATGAGGGCCGGGGCCCCTGTTAGATAGAAGTAGACTGGAAGACTCTTGCCGGTTCTCGTCATTTGCATTCCTTCCTGTTTTGAATGATATTGGATTGCTGGTTCGATACATAACAGAATCATCTTATTGACTCCGTCCCCGTGGGGTTGCCTCTCTCAGACTCCCCCCTCATTATGAAGTCGATACCGATGTTTATTTTGGCAGTCTTCAATAACTTGCTAAAAACAAGAGGAAAAGATTCCCCGTTTCATTCTGAGAACAATGTATTCCGGTGCTGGCGGAAGAATGTAAAATAATGTCATTTACATAACAGAAAGCAATGTATTCCGGAGCCTCAGATGCTGAACTCCGGGCAACAAGCTAATTAGGCGGCTGAAACGTGTACAAGGGGCAGAAGGATTTATTATTTATTATTCTCTTTAACCAGCACCCCTCCAGGACAGCGCAACCAGGCCTCCCTGTAGACCACACCGCAGCTACTCCTGGGACTGGAGAATAATGGGGGGGGGGCAGAGGAGGAGGGGTGCATACTAACAGGAACATCTTTCTACTCTCTTCTCCCAAAGACATGTTCCCAGAGTCAGCCGTGCAAATCAGCCTGGCCTTTCATCCCAGAGGATTACAGCAGACTGGTGACAAGACAGATCCCTCTACTTCCACAAGTTCATTGTACACAATACATTAAAGTAACTATGTTTCTGGGTGAAATAGTCATGTTGTATCTGTCCGTGGATCGGCTTTGTAGCATAATAGTAGCTTATAAGTACATCTCAACCTCCCAATCTAATCCCAGGATCGTATGTTACTACGGGGAAAAGCATTCTCCATGTGTGCACTTCAATACCCTGACCCTCTGAAATCTCTTCTCTTCCAGCCTCCTGATTGGGCGATAAAGGAGTAGCACACTACAGCTTCCAACTCTTTCTTGACTGGCTCACAGGCTTCTTTCTTATCTTTCCAAAATTATCTTCCCAAAACCCGAGACAGAACTTGGAACCGCTTTCTTTCTTTCTTTCTTTCTTTCTTTCTTTCTTTCTTTCTTTCTTTCTTTCTTTCTTTCTTTCTTTCTTTCTTTCTTTCTTTCCCTAGTTCCTTCCTTCTTCCCTCCCTTTCTTCCCTACATCCTTCCTTCCTCTGTGTTTCTCTCCCTACTTCCTTCCTCTCCTTACCTCCCCTACTTCCGTCCATAATCTCTCAATCCCTTCCTCCCTTCCCTACTTCCTTCCTCTCTCTTTCTCTCCTTCCCTCCCCTACTTACTTCCATATTCTCTCCTTCCCTCCCCTACTTACTTCCATATTCTCTCCTTCCCTCCTCTACTTCCTTCCATATTCTCTCCTTCCCTCCTCTATTTCTTTTCATATTCTCTCCTCAAGAACAGAGTCCAGTATTTTGGCCAGGAGCACACAAGACATATAAGAATCCAGTGATTGACCCATCAAGCCGCATCTTTTAATAAAATGTCACTTTTACGTGGACCGCCCCTTTAAGATGTGTTTTTGGATCTGCGGTGACTCTTTTCATGCGGTTCTGCTCCTCTCCTTCTTGTCTCAGGAAGTCGGGATGTAAACTGTGGGTGGCCCCGGCATGACCAGGCACACACAGCCAGGGACAGCATTACATGCGGCACGTTGCTGCAATATTCTAATATTTAATGAATGACAATAAAGTAACAATCATGTGACCACTTAGCGCGCAGTCCCTGGCAGCGTCCCTGGCAGCGCAGTCGGCCCCCCCAGCTGCTCTCCCTATGCTTGAATACACTTTAATTGATGCTTTAAGTTTAAAGCTATGTAACTAAAGTAAACCACAATAGGTGTCTATTCCAGCAATATGGGCCTTTCCCAGCAGAGACGGTGAGACGCGAAAGGTCACGTTCTCATCTATAAGGGCACTAATTGCCGGTAAGAGCTTATGGCCAGACATCTTTAACCCTTACATGCGCTGTGGCACTTGGCAGAGATGCACATCCATAAACAATTAGGAGGCTTTTCTCTACGTAGAGGCACAACTCCAGAATCGGTGTCCGTAATGGACGCTCTCGGAGCTAGAAGCACGGCCGCTGCTTTCAATGTATCAGTAAGTACCTGCATCTGACCTGGTATCAGCCTCTTGCAACCCTCTTTGCAGAAAAGCTCAGACCGGAAGAGGAAGGGAGCCAATCAGAAGTGCTGTAACTGGACGGTCAAGGAGCAGAGAGCAGAGTGAGCAGAGGCTTCACCTAACATTGAGGCAGATGAGTCTCCAGCTCATGGTAAGTGACCACCAAGGTAACACAGGCCTTGGGTAGCCTGTATTTGAAAAGAATCCCCAGGGGGTTACTTGGCGTCACACAGAAGGCGGGGAGCCCCCATTTCATCCTGTTGATGGGACCCACTACACGCTCTTCCAGATTGGGCTAAACTGTTAATAGCTCCTTGGGACCACTTTGCCAGGTTTACTTGAGCAAATTGGTTAAGTGAATCATGGCTCCCATGCTCATGCATGCTCATTTGCCCATGCGAATGGATTCACTCGTCCCCACCTAAAACTACCGCATGAAATAAAATATAGCATCAGGTGTATTCATGGTATAAATCAGCCAATTCCACAATCATCTCCAATGTTTAAGTAGCTCCTTGCCTCCTCCCTACTGTCAAGATTATACTTAGATTTATACTCCAGTCTTCGCAGCTCCGTCTCAGCCGGCTCTATGGCCAAGCATTGATCTGGATGACATTTGCCTGGGATATTAAAGTCTCAACATTTATTGTTTCATCGATATCTGAAGCATATTGGAGATGTCACTTGCAAAGTTTAAACCTAGGACTCGCAGACTGTATTATAATAGCTTCCAGCAGACATGTTCAGGAGGGTGGAGGGTTGTAGGTGCTTAAGCACTGACACTTTGACTCTACATTCTGAATTGCCCCATGCCTAGGGCTGTACTAGGGAAGGCAAATTGGTCAATTTTCCAGGTCCTGTGGGTTGGAGGTTTCCTTCCACCCCTATAATTCTGCTATGTGGCAGCTGGCTGAAGCCCTCACAGACCTCTAATGCTGCATGCACTGTGGAGCCATTCATTCTCAAATTTCAGAGCAGAAACATTAAAGACATTCAAGGGATTTTCTTAGCAGTCCTGCTCAGCCTGCCACCTGTTCTCCCTTCCCCTCCCACCCCTACAACTCTGGTAGGTGGCAGCTGAAAAAAGCCCTCACAAACCTCAATAGCTACAAGCACTGTGGAGAAATGCATCCTCAAATGTCATAGCAGAAACTCTAAAGTCATTCAAGTAATGTTCTTAGCAGCTTAGCTCTCCCTGTCCCCTCCCACCTAGCAGTGACTCAGAAGCTCTCTCTGCTCTCCCCCCAAGCAGAGGTCCATCTCCCCCTGACCCTGGATCAGTGACTTAGCAGATCATCTACCCCTCCCAGCAGTTGTTCAGCAACTCAACCCCCCCTCCCCCCCCCCCCTTCCAGCAATAACCCGACAGCTGAGCCCCCCTCTTCCAGCAGCTCAGCTTCTCCACTTAAGCAGTAACTCAACTGCTCATCTCCCCCTCCTAGCAATGACTCAGCAGCTCAACCCCCTTTATCCTTCTGCTGGGAGAGCCCAGGCAGATGCTGTCAAAGGCCACCCACCGCTATTCAGGGATGGTGGTTCCAGTTTGATGCAGATGCCTCTTTCATGCCTCTTCCAAACCAGTCATCCTCTCTGGCACATCTTCCGAGGACCGTGAGGTGCATATTGTGGGCAGAATAGACAAATGGTGAAGGCGATTTGACAACAAGTCACACCTTCAGCCATGTGAGTCAAATGATTAACACATATGCAGACCCTGGCACCAAGGATGGGAATATGTAACTAGAGCAGGAGAGTTCCACAACGTTCACACCTCCTATCCTGTTCCTGGACAATCAGCATCTGCCTTGACACATTTTATGGTGATTTGATGAATGTGTTTGTGCTACCTGTGTGGATATAAATGTTGGTGTGTCCCTGACACCGAAAAGAACTGAAGAAGCGGCTTGTAGAAGATAAAAATGTCTTCAGTATTACAGAACAAGTCCAATTGAATGTGACCACCTACTACCATCTATACCATGGGATGGGTAAATGAGAACCTTCACAGACAGTGGTGGAACTATTGCCATAGCGACCCAGGCGGCCACTATGGGGCACGGGGCACAGGGGGGCCCGGCCAGAACAAGGAAGAAAGGGGTCCCCCTGATACTGCGCGGGCCGCCTGGGTAACTATGGCATCTGCTCCAGGACAGTCACTGCTACCTGTGAGGAGCAACGCGCCGCTGTCAGTGATCTGTGCAGCGGCACATTCCTCCTCACAGCAACTGCTGAGACAGCGGCAGCCGTGGGGCCCGCTGTTCTTTCGATGGCTCCGACTGGTGACGTCACATCCGGAGGAGGTGGTGGGGCCCGCCGGCGACCGAGCAGGAGGCAGGGCTCGGGGGTGGAGGAGGCTGACAGTGGATCAGGGCTGACAGGTAAGAGGGTGTGACCAGCCCACCTAAGACCCTGCAGAGCCCACCATAGAGAGTCTATGGTGGCCTCTGCAGGGTCACTCTCAGGTAGGCTGTGTGGGATCCCAGGTGGGCTCTGCAAGGGGCGTATGTAGAAATCACAGGGACCCATACAAAATTTTGCAATGGGGCCCTGTGATTTCTAGTTACGGCCCTGTTCACAGACCACGCACTTTAGTGATTGGGTTTACATCTACTTTAAAACAAAACACAATGTAGCGTTCAGGGGCGTAACTAGAAACCACAGGGCCCCATAGCAAAATTTTGTATGGGGCCCCGTGATTTCTAGTTATACCCCATGCAGAGCCCACCTGAGGGTTCGATCACGGGCCCGCCTACTTCTCCGTCATCGGGCCCTGCTTCCGACCATGGGCCCAGTCTCCTCAGCCGGGTCCAGCCTGTTCCACCGCCGCTGCTGGCTCTCACTGAATCTATGGAGAGGAACGCGCTGCTGCACAGATCACTGTCAGTGACCTGAACAGCAGCGCATTCTTCTTCAGAGCCGCCAGTGACAGCCAGCAGCAGAGGATGCCATAGCCACCCAGGCGGCCCGCACGGCATCTGGCCGGGCCCCACTGTGCCCCGGGCCCCATAGCGGCCGCCTGGGTCGCTATGGTGATTGTTACGCCACTGGTAGCGTTACTTAATGCGATCTTGACAATGAGAATTCAAATGAAAGGGCACATTTAAAAGAAAGAACAGCAACAAGTATCGAGAGCGAAGCGCAGGGTTTCCTCGCCCTCCAAGCGCAGATAAATTCCTCCCGCATGGTTTCCATGAAACGTGGGAGGAAACGCAGTACATAATCATGGATGTTACCAATGAATGTTATTCTAAATAATGATTTATGTATAAAATGTTCATTAATGCAAAATGATTCATTTTAGAATAAGTGGAGCCATCTCCCGAAGAAGCTAACCTTCGCAAAACACGCAATCTACAATACATCTTCTCATTTAACCCCTGCTAAGAGGAAACAAGAGGAGATACAATATTCTGGGGGAGATTGTTTACAGAATATGAGAGATTATGAAAAGATGCGGCTACTTTATGTTTTTTATGACATATGATTGTACAAGTCTATTCTTGGGGTACCCAGTGGCGTCACAAGGAGGGTGCGACCCGCACCCGGGTGACACCATTGGAGGGGTGACGCCAAAATGACTGACAGTCATTTTGGCGTCACCCCCTCTAAAAAGTCGGGCACTCGGTCGTGGACTGAGAGCCCGACAGTGTCTGGAGAGCAGAGGGGACTCGGCGGCATACCTCAGCCGGATGAACGTCCACTCAACTCTCTGCCGACGTCTATCACCAAGATGGCTGCCGGCAGGCGTCAATTAGATGGTCGCTCATGCGCGATGATGTCACGTCGGGGTGTCACCCGGTCTCCGCTCCGGATGACACCTGGCCGCTGGATGCCCCTGGGGGTACCTCTAAAGTTCTATTCCAATGTTTTTAACTTCTTTTTGGTATTTGGATGCGGTACACAAAATAATATTATACCGCTATTTAGGCCTGGTTCACACCTGAACGTTTTGTAGCGCGTTCAACGCTCGACGAACGCTCTACAAAACGCTCAAACATCTAAATCCCATTGTATTCAATGGGTCTGGTTCACACCTTGCCGTATTTCCGCCCGTCCGAACGCGATACAAAACGGCCTACGCCCAAAGAAGTACATGTACTTCTTTGGGGAGTTTTGGTCTCGCGTTTCCATTGTGATACAGCCAAGTAGCCCTCGGAAACACGCATTTGTCGCACTTTTTTTACCGCGAATCGCGGTAAAACCGCGCGACGCGAACCACGCGACAAACTCGCATATTCAATACACCTAGGTGTGAACCCAGCCTATGACGGGATAATACCCTCATGGGTCCTCAAGGGGTTAAACAGAATGCCACCGGGACTCTGTTCATATTTGTAGAGCCGGCTGCCAGCTTTACAGTAGAAGCGATTCTGGTGACACAGCTGTCGCCAGATCGCTTCTACGATCCGGTAAAATGCCCCCCCGCCCGACACCCCCACCATGTTTCCAGGCTCCACTGCCCCTCCTACGGGCCTGGGAGTGGAATCCAGGGTGTCGGCAGGAAGCTGGGTAGGAGAGCGGCTGACGTCCATTCACCGTTCTCCTCCCCGTTTTATGGGACCGGGAGTGACGCGTATTGCATCACTGTCGGTCCCATAGCTGTCATTGCTTGGCTCCTGAAGCCCAGTAATAAGCTATTGAAGTGCGATCTGCACCTCAATGGCTTATTTCAAGTGGAAAGGTGATACTAGGGGTCTTTTGGACCCCCAGCATCATCTTATAGAGTACCTGTTACCACCAATATGCTATCACATGGAGGGCTTGTAAGCACCCCTATGTGATAACAATTAAAGTAAGCAGAGAGGAGTCAGCGCTGGATTAGAGACCCGCCGCACCGCTGGAGGGACAGATGAAAACATCAGGAAAGAAGAAGATCGGATTAAGAGACATCATTTAAGGTAAGTGCTGACATTAACATTGGGGGAGGGGAAAAAATTATCCTTTTTAATGTCACTTTAAATGAAAAGGAAACTTTAAAAGAAAAAAGCAACAAACATCGAAAGCGAAGCACAGAGTATTTGCGTCCTTCGAACGCAGAGAAATTCCTCCCGCGCGCCGCTATTAAGATCGCACAAATCTAAAAGCCGCTTCCTCGGGGCTTAGATTCTTCCCAAAACACACATTGACTTCATTTATTATGAAATCTGTCCGGAATACATTTCCGAACTCCGCTTCGGAGAGATTTAACAAATATTTCTCTTCCTTTGCTCTTCCTCCCGCCGATCTCTCCTTAATGGGGAGATATACAGCAAGCCGAGGACAATAGAACTGTCACAGAGGCAATAAGCCTGATTTAAAGTGACCATTTTCCACTCGGGGAAGAAAAGGCTGGAGCTGGGAGCTCCGTGTGGATTCATTTTCTGAGGCGTTTGGTAAGGTGAGGAAAGCGTGTCACATGACTAAGCTAGAATGGATGTCTCCCATATTTTATTTAATATATAGACCACTAGGCCCACCACCCAGTCCCTAGAACGTAATAAAGAGACCACACTCCAATGTGGCTTTAAATTGGCCTTAGCGGCCTTTTATTAAATACTTCAATAGAAAACTACTCTTTTAAAAGGAGAACTATGAGGTCAGTGCTTTTCACTCACCTCATAGTTCTAGCCGACCTGGTACAATGAGGCTGCCACAGGTCGGCTCAGTAGATCGGGAGGTGAGTGAACACATGCGGGTGTTCGCTCACCTCTCGATCCTGTCACGGCTCTCTGCCGTGACAGGGGAGGGGCTGGATTCCCCCCTCCCCGCTCCGATCCTCCAGTGCTGACTGGTGGAACGGACGGGGGAGGGGGCGGGTACAGCTGGCTCTTCCTCTAGATAGGCAGAGCCAGCTGTCACTCATGCAGCTGGGCGGATCTCGACATCGATGTCGGGATCCGCTCCGGCGTCTCAGTATACCGCGAACTGTAGCTCGCGGTTTACTGAGCTTAGGGTAACGGGAGGACGCTAGTTTGTGTCCTCCCGTTACCCTAAGGAGAACTATGGGGAAAACCCCTGACCCCATAGTTCTCCTTTAACTTGGACATCTTATGTTGCGGCGGAATTTACTCTACCACAGCTGCAAGATTTCATGTCCATTTTTCAAGTATCTAAATGGTATCTTGAAGCCAAACTGACTAGGAGCTTTGAATGTCCCTTTGACCCCTGACTTTTTGCCCTTAACCGCGGTTAATATCCTGTTCTATTATGATTACTCCCCCAAATTTGCCCACCATTACCCCCTAATGGTTCGAAATGGTCTTCTCCCCTCAGTATCGACCCTCATGGCTTCAGGGTTACACTCTTCTTATAATTCTTGTTATGCATACCTGATGTGCGCTACCTTTGAGGATGAAGCCCTCGTTCCCCCCTGAAGCTTTTTTAGCGCCTTCTACGCTCGACGAACGCTCTACAAAACGCTCAAAAATATAAATCCCATTGTATTCAATGGTCTCGTTCCCACCTTGGCGTATTTCCGCCTGTCCCTGACGCGCTACAAAACGGCCCACGCCTGAAAAGGTACATGTACTACTTTGGGCCGTTTTGTTGCGCGTTTCCATTGGGATACTGCCAAGTAGCCTTCGGAAACGCGCGACGGTCGCGCGACTTTTTTACCGCGCATCGCGGTAAAAGAACGCGTGACGGTCGCGCGACAGACGCGCATATGCAATACGCCTAGGTGTGAACGAGACCTTAATCACAATGTTATGATCTAACCTCGCAAACTTTTATGGTGTGAATGTACATAGCTCTACATATATAGATCTCAGTCTGCGTACTGAAACATGACTCACGAAACGTATTCATGATTGATCATTGTATAATGATTCCTTCCTATTTCTTTCAATAAAAATCTAACATGCTTAAAAAAAGAAAATTACTCTTTTAACAAAAAATTTCAACACCAGATAAAATAGGTTGCAGGTCTTTGAAGGCCACGCCTTTTGCTGAACTCAGTTCTCTGCGGCAGTACCAAAAAACATGTTAGGCCCCCAGCCGGGGACAACCACCAACTGACCGCAGTTGGTGTATATTACATCACTTCCGCATTCTCGTGTCACTCTCCAGCTTCAGATGCTGGAGAGAAGATGATGAAGCAAAAAAAAAAAATGTAAAGTTTCCCCCCAAAAAATTTTCAAGTTACACATAAAAAAGAATTTAAAAAAACAAAATGTTTAAAGTCCCCCACCCCTACATACACGCATGTAAACATGCGTCAGGTGCGCATACCTGCGAAAACGACGATTGCGCCCATTACGCCGCACATGTTACATATGGCCGCGAACGTTGGAATTCTAGGGCCATCAATCCCTGATAACACTAAACTGATGAGCTGTAAAAGCGTCGCCTATAACCAATTTTGGGTATGCTAGTTTTGGTAACGTCAGACTGGCTGCTCTTAGAGTGTCAGAGCCTTCCCCACCTTCCACTATGTGGTCACCATATTGAAAAGAAGGAACCTTTCTGTTCACATTTTTGTTTTCCTTCCAATTCATCGTCTATGAACCTCATATTTGAGATTGTGGGATTCCTTCCATTTTCTGTCTCGTAGATGATTCATCGTTGGCTCCCGCTGTGTAATGTACGCTCTTAATTATGATGAAACTTCCAGAACGCTGATATATTTATGTCTATTAAACACAGTAACCATCTGGATCTTCTTGGATCCCGCTGCGCTACATATGTTCTGTATATGAGGTGAGGAAGATACAATCCCCAGGAATCGGTTGCCGCTCGGCCCTCCCAGGATTGGAGCCAGCAGAGGCGAGAAGAATCAACATCACAGAAGAGTCTCCGATGTGTCGAGAATGAACCCGATGTTTCTTTCTTCAATCTCAAATACTAAGGGGGGTTATTCACTAAAGAACCGAAGGATCCAGTGGCGTAACTAGTGACCTCAGGGCCCCATGCTGAGCCGAAGGATCCCGCCGTAGCTTCGGCTGATCCTTCGGCTCTCTTCGGCCACCTCTGCCCTTCGGTTCAGTCGAACTGAAGGGTTGCTGTATAGGTTATTCACAATATTGCCCGTACAGCAGCCAAAGGCAGCCGAGCAGAAGGCATATGGTTCGGCTCGACTGAGCCGGAGTGACAGCCGCAGCATGGGAAAGGTTGGCCGAAGCCAATCGATCTCCACGCAAATGACAGCTGGGCGG
>NW_017307477.1:109481-116306 GCF_000935625.1 Nanorana parkeri | reverse complement strand
AGCCAGCCGTGATCTCACGGCTCGTTCCTCCGCCCAGTTGTGAGGACAGATCAGCGTCCCCAAATGACCTGGGGACGCTGATCTGTCATCAAACAAAAACAACTGGGCGGAGCCAGCCCTGATGTCACGGCCGGCTCCGCCCAGTTGTTATTCATTGGCTGGGACCTGTTAGAAGAGCCTGGCAGGTTCTGGCCAATAGGAAATAGCTAGCTCCGCCCAATTGCTTTTCTTTTGCTGCCATCTGTCAGATGCTTCATTATGCGGCGGAAGTCAGGTCGGCGCGCGGTCATTATGCTGCATGCGGTCAGGTCGGCGTGCAGCATTTTATTTTCTTTAAAATATTATTTATTTATTTTTTCTATTTTTTTTTTACATTTCTGCTATCACATGGGGGGGCTTGTAAGCCCCCCCATGTGATAGCAGTCAAAGTAAAGTAAAAAAAAAAAATAATACGTTTTTTTAAATTAAAATAAAATA
Organism: Nanorana parkeri; assembly: GCF_000935625.1. Lineage (NCBI taxonomy): Eukaryota > Metazoa > Chordata > Amphibia > Anura > Dicroglossidae > Nanorana > Nanorana parkeri. The sequence goes on along the minus strand of NW_017307477.1, from coordinate 115,829 downwards.
AATCTAAAAATAAGTCCCCCGCCCCCGTGAGCACCCGCGTTGCCACGTAAACACGCGTCGGGTGCGCCTACGTATGAAAACGAAGAACGCGCTACACATGTTGGGTATCGCCGCGCACGCCGGAGTGAGAGCAATAATTCTAGGGCCAGTATTTTGGAAAGCGCTTTTAAAGCGTCTTCTATGGATTTTTTGGGGTACTGCAGTTTTTTGCCGTTTCACGGACGCACGCAGTTTGTAACCTGGGCATGTTGGATATCGTTTTACTCGTTGTAACCTCATCTTTTATATTTCATTTAAAAAATTGGTATTTTGTTGTTTTTTGAGGCTTTTAATTAAATTTTTCACTAAATGTTGGGGTTTAATAAGGAGTTGCGCTAATATTGCGCAACATAAAAATTTGCAACTACCACCATTTCATTCTATAGGGTCTTGGCATTCAGAAAATATATAATGTGTGGGGGTTTTAAGTCATTTTCAGGCCTAAAATGTGGAATATAACATGGGTGCAAAAAATGAAAAAAAGGCCTCAGTCATGAAGGGGTTAAAATAGTTTTTCAACAGTTTTTTTCATTCCCCCCATTCTTTTCACTTATTGTCTATTCTGCTCGGTACCTCAGAGGTACCAAGCAGAATAGCCGAGCCGAATGCTGCTCGGTGGCATTCGGCTATTCACTCACTGCCATTCGGCCCCTATGAGAATAGGGGCAAAGGCAGCGAGTGAGTTGCTGGAGCATCGGCTCAGCCAATCCAGATGTTGGATGGGCTGAGTCGAACTACTTCTGTACTTCGCCTCAGCTGACCGATGGCAGCCGATATACGGCTGATTTCAGCCGTACAAACTTAAGTGAATAGCCAAACAGCATTCGGCTCACTTCGGCTGGGTTATTCACTCGGCTGCCTTCGGCAGCTTTGTGAATAACCCCCTATGTAACTATGTCTCTGAGGATGCAGATAATTTGTCGTTCTTCTGTTTAATCGAGACGTTTTGTGATATCTTCATTACCTAATCATCAATACACACTGCAAAGAGATGACTGAACGAGTTACAAAGAAATGCCGCCATAAGAATGTTACTGATGCTTCCCATGAAGTCATAGTTTGAAAGAAACTCTGACTTTTGTCACATGACTTCCTTATACGATTTTACAGTTTGGGTTGGTTCAAGCATTATGTAGGGGAGGTTTACCTGTGAATGTAAAGGGAGGGTCACATGTCCTCAAATTCCCAAATTCATGGGACATTGGATGCTTGGTGCTCTGGGACCTTCCTCTAGACCAGTGCTTCTTAAAGTGTGGGTCGCGACCCCATGTAGGGTCACGCAAGTGAACAGGTGGGGTCGCGATCTGAATCTCCGCTGGGCGGGGGAAGAGGAGAAAGACACCGGCCGACGCTAGGGGAGGGGGAAACACAGACCGATGCAGGGGGGAAAGAGGGGAGAGACACCGCCCGCCGCTGGGGTCATGTAAAAATGTCCTCGGCCAAAAAGGGGTCACGAGTGGAGAAAGTTTAAGAAAGTTTAAGGCCTGCTCTAGACCTACTAACTAAAGTACCCTCAAGCATTAGTTAGCTTGTGTTCTCACCTCACAAGTTGGAGGAATGGACAGGCAGGCATGGAGCCAATGAGTGTAGAGATGATGGGAGTTATAGTGTAACTCCAAGGGGTGGCATAATACACTCCATCAAAGCCGAGATGGGAAACAAAAGCCATAGGCTGATCTGCGGCACCTTCTCCATATATTCTCGTACTACATTTTCTAGCCGAGTGGAATGTGTTTCCAAGCGTGACATTACTACACGTGATAAAAACACTCTTTTATGATTTCGGAATTGTTAGTTCCCCTACGGAGTTTATTGTGATTAGGCCGGGACTTTATCATCAGTAAAACATCCTGTCCTTTCCGTCAGTGCAATAATGTTTTCTTTATAACTTTCCCATATTCTCTGTGCAATTAATATTGTTGGCACATTCAAGCCCTGTCCTTTATTCTTGCCTCAAGCTATTCTCCTGGGTGAATGTACCTTGATTAATAGATACATCGGATAACAAAGGAGCTCACGCCATCAACGTGGCTTTCCTTTGTCTCCACCAGACAAAAAATGTCATTGCAGGAAAAATCCCCGGCGGCAACTAATGAGTTGTAGAATAGGATGTAAATGAGAACACGAGGGTTACCGACCAAGGCGGCTTTTCACCCCACTGTCATGTGACCTCTAATAGGTAGTCTTCCCTCTATCACTCATGACAATGGGTGGGAATCTTTTCTTCCAACGGCAGAAGATGTCAAATCCATTTCAAGGCAAAATGTATATATATAAAGATTTACATGCACATACAGGTGAAACTCGAATAATTAGAATATCGTGCAAAGTTCATTTATTTCACTAATGCAACTTAAAAGGTGAAACTAATATATGAGAGAGACTCATTACATGCAAAGCAAGATAATTCAAGCCGTGATTTGTCATAATTGTGATGATTATGGCTTACAGCTCATGAAAACCCCAAGAACCCCAAATCCACAACCTCAAAAAAGTAGATTATTACATGCAAACAATAAACCAAGGATTGTACATAGAACAATATCGGACCTCTGAAAAGTACAAGCATGCATATGTACTCAGTACTTGGTTTGGGCCTCTTTTGCAGAACTTACTGCAATTACTTTTGCACGATATTCTAATTATTCGAGTTTCACCTGTATACTCCCTTCCTCAGTTTCATATCTTTTTCTGTTTTAGATTGTGGCGAGGGTTAGAACCTGTGTTGGATTGATAATGGGACATGATGATTTATTTAAAGGGGAAGCTTTAAAGTGAAATTAAAGTCACAAATGTTTTTCTCCCCCCCCCCCCCCCCCTCCTCCCTCTCAAACCAAACTCTGCTTTAACAGAGAACTATGGGGTAACCTTTTTATCCCGTAGTTCTCTTAAGGGTCACAGCAGGACATATACTAATGTCCTACCATGACCCAAAACTAATTTTTTAGCGAGCTGTAGCTCGCCAAATACTGAGAGCGCCGCAGCCAGGACAGATCCCAACAATACTGTCTGGATCCACCCAGATGGCTGATTGACAGCAGGCTCTGCCTATCTAGAGGCAGAGCCAGCTGTGCCCGCCCCCTCTCCTGTCCATTCTTCCAGTCAGAGCTAGAGGATCAGATGGGGGGGGGGAATCCCTGCGGGGAGCGGTTACTGACTTCAGGGAGATGTTCCGAAAGTGAACGAGCAACGGTATGTGTTCGCTCACTTCCCAATCACTAGAGCCGACGTGTGACAATTTAATTGTCACACGTTGGCTCGAGCTATGAGGATGAGTGGAAATCAATTGCCTCATAGTTCTCCTTTTAAGGACTTACCTTAAGTGATGCCTCTTGATCAGATCATCTTCTCTTCCTTCCACTTGTATTCAGCAATCCCTCCAGTGCTGGTGCCGGTCTCTGATCCAGGACAGACTCCTGTGCACGGGGTCTGTCCGACGTGCATGCTCCCGCCTGAGTGCATTCAGCTCCACTGTGTCTCTCCTCTTCTCCCAGAGGAAGATCTCTACTGTGCATGCGCCAGCTTCATCATTCTGCACAGCCGCTCGAGAAGCTCCAGATCTTCAGACAGGAGTGAGAGGCTGGGACACAGGCAAGTTTTTACCTTTTTGGTAACTTTTTTTATTTTTTTTTAATGATTTGGCATATATCTACTGCTTGCTACATGCAAAAACAAAGGAGAGTTTAATTCTGCTTTACAGAAAAACCCATTGCCTGGCATGGAAAAAAATTAAAAGAGCAGCTTTTGCTGCAGTACTAACGTCCTCTTGGGTACTGTCCTCCGAAGACTTACCATTTCATGGTCCAACACCACACACCTTCTTTCTTGTGAGCCAAGGGGATCAAGGACCAACCTCTTGGGGTCATGTCATGAAGCCACCCTGTGCTCACGGAACAATGCCATAGAGAGCGAGACCACATCATTAAGTGGTGCCACATTTTGCAGAATTCACATCCCTCCTACCTCTAGAGGAAGATGAATGTCACATGACCAGGCCTGTGTGGTGCTTTAAGTGTGGAATGGGGAACACCGGGTTAAGAACCCCCAGCCTGGAGTTGGCCTTTAAGGGTTGACCTTATAGCCTCCTACAAGATCTGATAAATTATGGCGGCTTTCTCCTCTCTTATATCTGTTCTTGGCTTCCTGCTGCTTTCAATCTGCTGGAATTATCTTCAAACTGACATCTACAAACCAATCTCCATTTCCCACTAATCACCGCCATCTATCAGATAATTGGCTTGCAATCACATTACATAAATTTAACAATTCCTTCTGGATGTTACAACTTCGAAATGTGCAGCTTGGCGAGCCGGCTCATGTCAAAGCCGGATTCGCGAGTCCGCCTGACGAGCTTGATTGACAGGTCTTCTTGATTGTTCCGGAGACTTCATCTGCTTACGGTAATTTTTTATGTCTCGATTGCTGATTTTTATTTCTAATGAGGAACGGCGCTGCAGGAGAAGAACTTCCTGAAATGTATTTGTTTCTCAATGTTTAAATAGAGTAATTAAACATCGAAGGAGCTTCAAGAGACGATACCATTAAGGAATCTGATAAATGAGATGAAGTAAATGGCAGAAACAAAACATTTTAATGTTCTAATAGAAAATTGCTTATATTTAAGAATAGGATTTGAAAGTTAGAAGTATAGAGGGATGATCTGCACCCTCTGACAAAACCACTGGGGGGAAAAAAGGGAAATTTGTATAACATTGGTCTGCGGAGAACCACTGATTATATAAAGAGGGTGTGGCAGTACCCATAGTCTGAAGCTGGGTGTGGCCTTATGATGGCTCAAGGCCATGAGAGTCACAAGCCATGGATGTAGTAGACCCTTTCCTCAACTGTCACGAAATGTGGTTATAGACCCTTTCCTCAATGCAAACATTTTTTCCTGCACGTGGAGTCTAAGGAATAGCCAGGGTTCCTCCAGGGACCCCCTCAAAAAGAAGTTTGGACTTTTGGAGTTTGGACCCCCACAAAGAAAAAATAAAAAGGACTACCCCCAAGTCTCTCAACAGGTACTCAAGAACCATGTATATAGACCCTTTCCTCGACTGCCACAAACCATGGGTGTGGACCCTTTTCTTGATGAGACCATTTTCCATGGCAGCGGTTCTAAGTGGTACCCGGAGTTCCTCCAGAGAACCCCTTAAAGGAGTTTGAACTTAGCTGCAAGCTACCCCCAGGTCACTCAACAGGTACTCATGGATGTGGACGAGGTTTGGTGCCTTGAGAGCTGCACAGGTGGCTTCTTGGAATCCATAGTTTGTAGCACAGGTAGAGCTGGCAGCATGAGTATCACAGATGGTGTAAGGTAGCACTGGTGGTTCTGGTCGTACGGTAACAAGATGATGGTGGCAGCAAGATTGCACTGATAGTTGGATGCAGTAGTTGCATGGTTGCTGAGGAAGCCGGGCGGCATGATTGCCCGGGAAGCCGGCTCCATGCTGTTTGGCCGGACCGATACTGATTGGCAGGATGACTGCTTCCAAGTCAATCAGCAAGAGCTGTAGATTGGCCAGAAAGCCGGCTCCATTTTCCTTCACGGCACTGCCGGTCAGAGGAAGTCTCTCTGACCAGAAGTTCTGGTATCGGGGAAGGTATTGGCGCATTTTGGTTGAGTAAGAGTACTCGCCCAAATACTTGGTATCGGCACCGAAACTAATATGGGTGCATCCCTATTTACAAGCAAACTATAAGAGTTAAGGAAAGGTCAAATCTGATGGATGGATGTTCCTTTAACACCGAAGCCTGCAGGGGGGAACATTGAAGCTGCCATTAGGTGGATATAAATCTGCTGCTATGGCGGCTGGCAATGGAACCTTTGGGGACCTCTCAGGGAACCCTAGGGTTCGGTGGAACCCCAGTTGAGAATCCCTACCTTATAGGGTCAGCTATCGCTACTGAGCTGCCCCCTTTATATTAAGATAGCACCTAAACAGAAGGCATTGGGCCAATGACATTACAAGGGATGGGAATTTCTTGTCTTCTAAACCCATGTGACCTTAAGGGCTTCAAGGACTCCCATTGACTTCAATGGAGTAGTATAGACTGCAGTTCAGAAGGCTGCACTTGACTTGTTTCGCGTTTGCCTTTCTTTAGATGCAGAGAGTCTCATAGAGACGCATTTGGATTACATGCTTATGCTTGTTAAATACTGCATTTTGCATTTGAACGCATGCATCAGAGCAGCAATGAATTTGAATAGAAAAGCCAGTGTATGACATGAATGCCCATCTACACAAACCCTAAAAGTGGAATCTTCAGTGGATCCCATTTATTTACCAGAGAACAAAGAATGCTTCC
>NW_017307477.1:88823-109381 GCF_000935625.1 Nanorana parkeri | reverse complement strand
GGGGGGGGGGGTAGGGGGGGGGGGGGGTGGTCCTGCTTGCACTGTGCTTTGCACAAGTGTTCCCATTTACCCCTCTACTAGATCGCTGGCCCACTTGATGCCCTTTTCACCTCATTTTATATTCAACTGCCAGCCAGTTACCTCATCTATATATACGTCTGCATGCCATCCCTCGCTGTGCATGATGTTGCTGTAGATTACTTTCTGTTCTCCTTTCTATAACTCACCTGCTCTGGGCAAAGATTCTTATTCTGCTTCTGCTTGCAGCGTGCTGCTCAGATTTTCGTTTGTCAGCGGAAGCTGCCAGATTGATTTTGTGTTGGGCCTGAGACCAGCCGCGGCTAGGGTTGCCACCTGTCCAGGATTCACCCGGACACTTCGGGTTTTGAATGCTGTGTCCGGGTTTCATGGCAGCAGAAACCCGGACACTACGTCAGGCAGACGGGCAACCAAAATTAAGATAGGGGCTACTGGCCCCCCACAGAAAATAGTCTCAACTGTGATATTGACAGTACATATGAATGGGTGGCACTATTTACGATGTGAATAATGGCCGAATAGTGTGTTCGGGTTTTGCTTGAAGAAAAGGTGGCAACCCTAGCCGCGGCCCGCAGATGGGAAGTACCTTCTGGATGCTGCAGGCCGGAGGAAGCATTTCCTCAGTCTCCCCTCTCCTAGTTCTCTGCTGCAGGTAGAAGGAATGCATTTCTCAGTCTCCCCTCCCCATTGATTAGAGTGGTGCAGCATAGAGAAGCATGTCCTCAGTCTCCCATCCCCCAGTGATCAGTCTGTTGCAGGCAGGAGGAAGCATTTCCTCAGTCTCCCATCCCCCAGTGATCAGTCTGTTGCAGGCAGGAGGAAGCATTTCCTCAGTCTCCCATCCCCCAGTGATCAGTCTGTTGCAGGCAGGAGGAAGCATTTCCTCAGTCTGCCCCCCCCCCCCCTCCCCCAGTGATCAGTCTGTAACATTGTAACTTTGTAGCAAATTACAAGGTGAGAGAGGACAATTGTAAGCAGAGGCAAGAACTTTTAGACACCAGGATATACATGGCTGTGTCATCTCTGAGCCGGCATTTCAGTTCAGGAGATAGATGATGACACTGGATGATGCCTGAATAAAGATGGCGCTGTCCTTCCGGCAAGAAAAGTGATGAAACCATTGTCAGGGGGAGTGCTGTGATCTCTGTGAGAGGTGATAAATACCTGGAAGTGTTACACTGATACTTTGTCCGGTATGTGTGCACTTAGCATGAAGATATATATCTGACGATACAGAAACAACAAGGGGCGGAACACGGCAGAATGTCTCCACGCTGCAGCCTGGCGCGGACACTCTGTTTGCACTCGTTGCGGTTTCGGCTTTTGCCAGTCACGGTAATCGCCATAAATCCGCCGCCTGACGCTGTTAATTTCACGGCTGGCACGGCTCACCCACCGGGGGGCCCTGCGTCGGCCATCATCTCCGTCTCGGTAACGCAATGACCCGTATAGAATCCGCGGGTATTTAAAGACCCCAATTAATCATGATTAACGCACGGAGGCTGCTCCGGGGCTCGAAACATGTGAGTCACTATAATTAATGGCAAACAAAAAGCCGAACGCCTCCCCGATGAGCCGCCGTAAAACTGACCAACGCTGCTCCTAATAAGATGTTGCCACGCGCTCCTCAATCATGATTTCCCTCTAACAACAAAGACTGTCATCAGAAATTACAGGCTTCAGCCGCGACCTTATAAAACAGGCGCGCGGTACGCAGGGTGACGCAGGGACGCCTTAGTAAAGTGAAATGTTTTAATACTTTCAGGTTCCAGCGGAGTTATAATTTGTGTTCATTCCTTCGAAGGACAAACATTTGTTACAATTGTTGCAAACTACATTCTGCTTATATTTTGTCTTAAACCCTTAGGCCTCGTTCACACCTGAACGTTTTGTAGCGCGTTCTACGCTCGACGAACGCTCTACAAAACGCTCAAACATCTAAATCCCATTGTATTCTATGGGTCTGGTTCCCACCTTGGCGTATTTCAGCCCGTCCCTAACGCGCTACAAAACGGCCCACGCCTGAAAAGGTACATGTACTACTTTGGGCCGTTTTTGTTGCGTGTTTCCATTGGGATACAGCCAAGTAGCCCTCGGAAGCGAATCGCGGTAAAAAAACGCGCGACAGACGCGCATATGCAATACGCCTAGGTGTGAACCAGGCCTAAAGGACCGAGGTCTTTTTTTTACAATCCACATTATAGGCCTGAAAATTACTTAAAGGAGAACTATGGGGTCAGTGTTTTTCCCCATAGTTCTCCTAAGGGTCACCCAAAGCTCAGTATATAGGGAGCTACAGCTCGCGGTATACTGAGACCGCCGCAGCCAGGACGGATCCCGACATTACTGTCTGGATCCACCCAGCTGCGTGAGTGACAGCTGGCTCCGCCTATCTAGAGGCAGAGCCAGCTGTTCCCGCCCCCTCCCTCGTCCGTTCCGCTAGTCAGCGCTGGATGATCGTAGGGGGGGGAATACCTGCAGGGAGCCGTGAGTGACAGTCAGGGCTCTCTGCAGGGATAGATCGAGAAGTGAGCGAGCGACGGTATGTGTTCGCTCACCGATCTATTGAGCCGACGTGTGACAGTTTCATTGTCGGCTCGAACTATGAGGCTGAGTGAAAATGACTCACCTCATAGTTCTGCTTTAAAACCCCCCAAACATTATCAGGGAAGGCAGCCGAGTGAATAACTGAGCCGAACTGATCAAAGCCGAACGCTGTTCGGCTATTCACTTCAGTCTTGTACGGATGATTTCAGCCGTACATCGGCTGCCTTCGGTCAACCGAACATGCTCTGCGTGTTTGGCTGAGACAAAGTGCAGAAGGAGTTCGACTCAGCCGATCCAACATCTGGATGGGCTGAGCCGAAGCTCTGGCAGCTCACTCGCTGCCGTTCGCCCCTATTCTCATAGAGGTCGAACAGCAGTGATTGAATAGCCTCAGCGGCATTCGGCTCGGCTATTCTGCTCGGTACCTCCGTGGTACCGAGCAGAATAGAAAAAGAGTGGGAAAAAAAAAAGTTGAGGAATTATTTAAAAAATTATACAAAATAGGAAAATTAAAAATAAAATGAAAATATTTTGAAAGAAAAGAAAAAACAAGTGGGCGGAGCTAGCAGTGACAGCTAGCCCCTCCCAACTGTTTCCTATTGGCCGGCACCTGCCAGAGTTTGCTAGCAGGTCCCGGCAAATGAATAACAACTGGGCGGAGCCGACTGTGACATCACGGCCAGTTGTTATTGTTTAATTACAGAACAGCGTCCCCAGGTCATTTGGGGACGCTGATCTGTCATTACAACTGGGCGGAGTGAGCCGTAAGGTCTTCAAGCCAGCTTTCCTGTTTTGTGCTCAGAACTATAATACTGAAGCCTGTTCTGCTGGCCTGGACCACCTGAGCACTCTTGCTGCCTGCCACAACCGCTGCCTGGACCTGACTGTCATCTCCTGCCCTGCCTACTGACAGTTTGTTGACCCTGACCACCTAACTATTCTCTGCTTGCCGCCCGCCTCGGTCCCTGCCTGGACCCAACTACGTTGTCATGTCCTACCTTGTCTACTGCATACCGGTTGCTGACCCTGTCTGCTTGACAACTCTATGCTTATCGCCTGCCTAATTCTGAACACACTTTGGCCTACTGCCCCACCTACTGTCTCCACATCATAGCCTTCATGTCCTTGCCCATCCCTTGGCAAGGTGATCCTGAAGACCGCAACCTGCTACCAGCTTGCAGCAAGAGCCCATCTTTGCAAATGCAGTCCATGTAGGAGCAGCCAGCCTACTGCTTGCACCAGGACGGCGGGCTCTTGAGAGAAGTACCACCACCAGTCATGATCTGATCTAGGGATACACAGGGACCCAATAATGACATCACCGGATATACAACAATGTAATGTAATGAAAAGTCATTAGCATGTTGATGAGGGGACAAATAGAAACCAAGGGAAGGCAAATATGAGCAGAAAAAACTTCAGCCTTAAGTGGCACTTTTGGAACACTTAAAGGAGAACTATGGGGTTAGTGCTTTTCCCCATAGTTCTCCTAGGGGTAACGGGAGGACACAAACTAGCGTCCTCCCGTCACCCTAAGCTCAGTATATAGGGAGCTACAGCTTGCGGTATACTGAGACGCCGCAGCCGGAGCGGATCCCGACATCGATGTCGAGATCCGCCCAGCTGCGTGAGTGACAGCTGGCTCTGCCTATCTAGAGGCAGAGCCAGCTGTACCCGCCCCCTCCCCCGTCCGTTCCGCCAGTCAGCGCTGGCGGATCGGAGCGGGGAGGGGGGAATCCAGCCCCTCCCCTGTCACGGCAGAGAGCCGTGACAGGATTGAGAGGTGAGTGAACGCCGGTATGTGTTCGCTCACCTCCCGATCTACTGAGCCGACCTGTGACAGTCTCATTGTCACCGGTCGGCTAGAACTATGAGGTGAGTGAAAAGCACCCCCCCCTCATAGTTCTCCTTTAAATGGGCTAAACTAAAAAATAAAATAAAATACAAAATTCAGCATAAATTTTGCATCAGCTTATTATATTCCAAAGATAGGAGGTCAGAGGAGGTTAAATTAAATCCTCAACAATGTTTATCTTTAATTTGGCAAAGAAAATGAAGGCCAATTATGGGCCTTGGTCTCCTCGCCCTCCTTTGTGGAACAGATTGAGTTATAAGACGCGGCGAATTCATTAGAAAACAAGGACGGCGTTCGGAAAGTTTTACTTTTCGTGTTCTTTGCAGAATCGGAGCAGAAATTCTCTCTTTATGTATGAAAGGTATGAAAACAGACGAGTAACAACAACATTACCCCCCCGGGAAAAGTACAACAAGTATGGAGGCGCTTTTGTCATATTAGGCAGACATGTTTTTTTGGAAGTTGGGTGCCTTGAGTTACTTCCCTAAAGAAACCCGAAACCTGTTTTTACTATTGTGTACTATTTATGTTTTACATTAATAAATTTAGATTTACTTAAGCTTCATAATTAATTTTTTTTGATTGGTTACATTTCTGCATGCACATTATCAGGGGCGTCCCGAGGCGGGGTGTCACCCGGAGCGGAGAAGGGGTGACACCCCGCCGTGACGTCATCGCACGTGCGCAGTCATCTTATTGACGCCTGCCAGCGGCCATCTTGGTGATGAACGCCGACAGAGAGAGGAGGGGACGTTCACCTGGCGGGATGAGGTATGCCGCTGTGTCCCCTCCTCTCTCCTGACACTGTCAGGCTCTCGGCCCATGACCGAGTGCCCGACTTTTCATAGGGGGTGACACCAAAATGACAGTCATTTTGGTGTCACCCCTCTAATGGTGGCACCCGGGTGCAGGCCGCACCCCCCTTGTGACGCCACTGCACATTTTATTAAACTTTGGATTACGTTTTTGCTGTATTTTGTATGTAAAGTCTGTTTGCGCAATGAGGAAGTTCCCACCCCTGACAAAGTTTTTGGTGATCATGTAAATGTGGAGAAGGAGTTCGCTATGACATAATTGCCAATATATGATATTTATCTATTTTTTGGATCTCCCAATCCTGGAGGGCATGTGGACTGGAATGAGCGTGGGGGGTGGGGGTGGGGGGCATGCTTGTTGCTTCCTTGCTATAGGTATATGAGCCCACATGCCTGATGTTTTAGTTTTACATATATATCTTGACAGGGTAAGGCATAGTCATCTTTTCCCAACCATGAACAGCTGATTACAGCATCTGACCCCTTCTCAACTTCCCATTTCCCCAAATAAAAGACCAAACAGGATTGGATATAAAATGGCTGTATCAGCCGTTTATTACAAAATCTCATACAGTATTATTGTCACTTAAAACATGACATATGACAATATACCACAACTGTATCCCTATACGTAATTTGGCCTGAGGTCTGTGAAGGCACCACTTACTCAGCTACAGTAGATCTCTGCTTACCCCTGAAAACCACTGGCCCCTAGCCGCAACACACCGACTCAGGGACAACCTAGGAAGTAACAGCAGAGACCTACCTACACATAGTTCTTCGACCTCTCTCTGCTGAACCCGCCAGAGAACCACCAGGACTACGCACCACAGACGAGTCCAACCGTATTCCCACGTACCGACACCTGCCTTCACAGGACCTAGGCAACACAGACAAAGGGAACACGACAAAACAGTAATAAAATAGGAAAAGAACAAACTTTAAACAAGGGAGGGAGGGCGGGAATAGTACTAACCGTGTGCCAGCTCCAGACTGACTGGATCCCCCTCCCCCCCCTTTTCTTACATGGAGTAAATGTTACTGTAAGGACCTTTTCCTGCTAAAGAACAGATGTTGCTGAATGTCAAGGCATGTCATTTTCACTGCATGATCCTTTGGGTGAATATTTGGTGAATTTTCACTGACTGTGTTTGATACGCAGGGTGGATGTTTGCCACATAATATTGGGCAAATGCCAGTCAAACTACCTATTGGATCTTTGATTAATAGAGTCCTAAGTGTCAGTACATGATGAGGATGATTCATCAATCCGTCACGGCGGGGTGTCACCCCTTCTCCGCTCCGGGTGACACCCGGCTGCGGGACGCCCCTGATAATGTGCATGCAGAAATGTAACCAATCAAAAAAAATAAATTATGGCAATACCATGCAAACGATATTAACCCAGCCATACACTGGGTGAATATCGTTTGCATGGTATTGCCATCTCTAGATAGGACCAAGGAGCGTAGGAATTTCCTAGGCTCCTCAGCGCCATCTAGTGGCGAGAATCCTGTATTAGCAGCATTCACCCAGCAAACGGCTGGATGGATGATTTGTAAATCATCGCCAAAGTGTTGTGTTCATAAATCTATATGAATATCCAAACATCTCCGATTTGATATTTAATCCCCTCATATACTTTTACCCCAATGATTAGATCAGCATTCACCTACTCCGACAACCGCAACACTGTCTCCAATAGAGATCGTGTGTAATAAGCCATCTCCAATGGTCACTCAAGTTATTCTTCTCTATGTGGAACCGATTCTCCTCTGTCTTGATATAATAAGCTATCTCCAATGGTCATTTAAATGATTCTTCTCTATCTGGAACCGATCCTTCTCGTTCTTGATCACTCTCAAAGTGTAGGTAATGCAACCGCTTCAAGTGGAGACGCTGGAAACGCTTCACTTCAGTGCTGGCAACTATAAAGACCCTGTGAAGTCGCAGGGTTCAAATTTTGGTGCATGACTGGTAAAAATATTGGTGTATGACTGGTGCATTCCCAATGTGATAAATGATCTCCTCATGTACCTTCACCCGGATGATTCGATGAACATTTACCTATTCTGAGACCCCCAAAACTGTCTCCAGTAGAGGTTGTAGGTAATAAACCATCTCCAATGGTCACACAAATGATTTACCTCTATCTGGAAGCGATTCCTTGCTGTCTAGATGTAGTAAACCATCTCCAATGGTCACTCAAATGCAACTTCTCAGGGTATTTATATTTGCCAGCACTGAAGTGAAGCATTTCCACTGGACACCATCTCCAATTAAAGAGATTGCATTCCCTACACCTAGAGGATGATCAGCACAGCAAGGAATCGCTTCTTCTTCTTCTTCTGGAAGCGTCCTCAGGGGTGTATCTACCGCAAGGCAAACTAGGCATTTGCCTAGGGCGGCACTTTCCAGGGGGGCAGCAGAAAATACCGCCCCAAACCAATGAGAGGGCCAGACTTGTCTTTGGGCATACTGGGCACTTGCCCGGTGAGCCGAGGCTGGGTGGCACAGAATCAGGCAGCTTTGGCTGCCCAACGAGGCAAACTAGGCGGCCGCAAGGCACTAAGAGCGGTTGCCTAATTAGAGAGCTGCCTGGTGGAGGGGAGGGCCCAGTGAGTTGCGGTTCAGCTGGCTTTGTACAGGAGGTGGAGGAGAAGCAGCGGGTGGCTCGGGGCTGGCCATAGCATGTGATCTGATGGCGGGATGTCCCAGAAGCAGGCTGGGGATTGCAATGTATTCTTTAGATTGAGGGAGGTGCCCGAGTTTAGTCTTGCCTAGGGCAGCACAAAACCAAAATACACCACTGAGCGTCCTTGCTGCGCTGATCACCCTCTAGGTGTAGGGAATGCAATCTCTTTAATTGGAGATGGTGTCCAGTGGAAATGCTTCACTTCAGTGCTGGCAAATATAAAGATCCTGAGAAGTTTCAGGGCTCATATTTTGGTGCATGACTGGTAGATTAATATACTAATGGGGTCATGAAGTAGTGAGGGATTAGCAGTGTTCCTTAGGACCCCTTTAACAATTTAGCCGTGGTTGAAAAGTTTGGAGAGTGATCTATATTTGCAAAAATAGCTTTTTCAAATTCTTGCCCCAAGGGCCCGGTATCAGCAGAGCAGGAAGTGAGAGTGTCACGATCCGGGATCAGGCTCGGAGTCCAGTGGCTGAAACAGCAGGCAAAGTCGTAGTCAAACAGGCCGAATTTGGTACACAAGCAGACGGTGGTAGTATAGGAGCAGGCAGAAGCGTAGTCAGAGATCAAGCCGAGGTCAGGAGCCAAAGGTATCAGGTATGAAGCGGAAGATGATGAGAGTAGTCGGTGACTCAGCAGCCAAAGGTCGGTGCGGGTAGCAGTATGAGCGGATTGTATCACAGGAGGAGCAAGGAAGCAAGATATTGGCCGGAGCACAATAATCTGGAAAACAGGAAGTGCAGAGGCGGGGCTTAAATAGGAAGTTCAAGGGAGGAGCAAGGAGTTCAGAGTTCAGCAGAAACTAGGTTTAACTGAGGATTACACAGGAGATCAGGCAAGGAGCTATCCAAGATTCTAAGGTGGCTCAGCAGGTAGAATCACTGCCAGCTACAGCAGAGGTCCTGGGTTCAGATTCTGTCCCTGACAGAGAGGAATCTCACCAATAGGAACATATTCATTAAAAAAAAAAAAACACATGATACTTCTACTTCCTACCCATCTTGGCTGGAGCTCCACTTCTTCCATCAGCTAATTTCTAGTCTGCTATAGAGAGTAATAATATCGGTAGAATCATAACTATAGCTTCACTCTAACTTTGAATTTATACCTCTCCGTTTTAGAAACATTTAAAGGAGAACTATGGGGTCAGTGTTTTTCCCCATAGTTCTCCTTAGGGTAATGGGAGGACACAAACTAGCGTCCTCCCGTTACCCTAAGCTCAGTATACCGCGAGCTACAGCTCGCGGTATACTGAGACGCCGCAGCCGGAGCGGATCCCGACATGGACATCGGGATCCGCCCAGCTGCGTGAGTGACAGCTGGCTCTGCCTATCTAGAGGCAGATCCAGCTGTACCCGCCCCTTCCCCCGTCCGTTCCTCCAGTCAGCGCTGGCGGATCGGAGCGGGGAGAGGGGAATCCAGCCCCTCCCCCTGTCACGGCAGAGAGCCGTGACAGGATCGAGAGGTGAGCGAAACCCGGTATGTGTTCGCTCACCTCCCGATCTACTGAGCCGACCTGTGACAGTCTCATTGTCACAGGTCGGCTAGAACTATGAGGTGAGTGGAAATCACTCATCTCATAGTTCTCCTTTTAATTGTAACATTTAGTTTTTTTAATTGCCCTTTATCAATGTGGAACAGCTGAGTTTATATTGGACAGGTTGGAATCCGTGGCGTCCACGCATCATTAGATACAGACAGCTACAGGAAACGGTCGCTTTTTCAGCACCGTCTTCTCAGGAATTTGACAGACAATCAAATTTGTTTGTCAAGGCTAAAAGAGCTCTGTCAATTCTCACTGTAAAGAGAAGACTTAACAATGAAATGCCAAACAAAGCTCTTTTATGTCAGGAAGATGCTCAAACATCCAAGCGGCTGTCAATACAATGACAGGAAATCATTCATGGAGATTCGGGAGGGAAAAATAATAGCTTTGAGTGAATTTTGTCCAGTAAAAAAGTTAAGAATTTAACAAAGTAATTCTAATTTAATGTAATATATGCTTCATGGTAACAATATGCATTTGTATCTTTATCAGCTAAAGCAGCCTTATCTATGGGATTTATTTATAAATATTCTGCCCAGCCATGCCTGCGTTCCGGGTGTGGGCGATCGCACTGTGGGCGATGCCATTGACTTCAATACAGCCCCACACGCCCTCCCGCACCTGAACGCAGGGAGTCGGCCGGCTTACATTCCAGTGCGCCCTAGAGGTCCCGGCGTCCTGTCCACTCTGTACAGAAGAAGCTTTTCTGGCTAGCAAGGACCCTTTCCATTATTTTTCCAATCGTAGGCAAACGAGAGATATCCACTTACTTCATAATGTATCTTCCTGACAGGAAGGGAAATCACCCCAAGAGGACAAAAAAAACAAACTGATATGGGTCTTAATTGCCCTCTACACAGGTCTAAAGGCAATTGCTTTACATATACTTGAGGGTAAAATGAAATGGTACGGGATCTTTGGATTTACAGCCCCTTAGATGAATAAGGTGATTATCACCTTGCCTTTGCCTAGCTTGCTGACCTTCAGCTGCATTCCAGACCTGGGTTACTTGCGTACTTTTGTAATACAATATGTCACCATCCAGATATATTAAATGAATCTGTGTATCTACAGGAATTGTGCTGACATTTGCCCCGCTGGCTTCTGCCGAATAACAAACCATATGGAGAAATGTTCAGCAGTCAAAGCACTTGGCATCTGCTGAAATAGGTTCACTCTATTGACCTGTACGATATATACTTCAGATTCATAAACAATCCGTCCAAAAGTGTCAGAGATTGCAGACATTGATTTTAATTTGCTGAGTTTTTGGCACGGGGGAGAACATTCAAGGAATCCCAGATCGATGGTGCTTGAAAAAAAGATACAAAAGAGGATAAAATGCATTAACGTTTTACCAAAAAGTAAAAGCTTATATACTAAATGGCAAGTTATCCTACGAACAGTGGCGTAACAATCACCATAGCGACCCAGGTGGCCGCTATGGGGCCCGGGGCACAGTGGGTCCCGGCCAGATGCCGTGCCGGGCCGCCTGGGTCGCTATGGGATCTTCTGCTGTTGGCTTTCACTGGTGGCTGAAGGCGAACACGCCACTGTTCAGATCACTGACAGTAATCTGTGCAGCAGTGGCCTGCTTTGAAAGGGTAAAATGACTTCAGTTTGGCAAAGCGACACACACTGGGATTGCCTTGTCATCAGCAGAGCATTGCTGGGAAATCTCATCTGTGATCTCACGAGATCTCAGGGAAAGGCATTTTCCTCCGCTGAGATGGTGTGCATGGTCACATGTCCTGGTCACATGTCTAGTCACATGTGCCAGAAATCCAGGAAGTAAAAGGAGAGCTAGTAATCTGCCCGTGGTAAACATGACCACTGTCAGAAGACTGGGGAAGAAAAGAGAAATAAGGAATGCAAAGAATACGAAGCCGGCAATTACCTAGAACTATGTGTTTGTAGATTGTCATTACTCAACATTTCTAAAGGTGTGCAGTGGTGTCACAAGGGGGGTGCGGCCCACACCCGGGTGACACCATTGGAGGGGTGACACTAAAATGTCTGACAGTCATTTTCGTGTCACCCCCTCTAAAAAGTCGGGCACTCGGTCACGGACCGAGAGCCCGACAGTGTCAGGTGAGAGGGGACACAGCGGCATACCTTATCCCGCCAGGTGAACGTCCCCTCCTCTCTCTGCCGGTGTCCACCACCACGATGGCCGCTGGTAGGCGTCAATCAGATGGCTGCGCATGGACGATGACGTCATCGCACACGTGCGAGGTGATGTCACGCGTGATGACGACACGTCGGGGTGACACCCGGCCTCGGGACGCCCCTGAAGGTGTTTTTGTTGTTATTTTAAAGATCTGGGTAAGGATTCGCTTTAACAGAACCCTTCACTGGTAGATGACAGATTACCTGAACCATGGAACAAATGAGGAGTGTGCCGGGACTTTCTGGCTAATTTATATGAACTATTCTGAATTTTCACTTTTACTGTCCTTTAGCAGAAAGGAGAGATTTATTTCAGATCTCCGAATATTTTGGAATAACAGCCGGCAAAGCCGCCTTATCCTTCAAAGGAAAGAGTTATTGATCCGACGGTGACATTACTGATGGGCCTGCACAGCACTTTTAGCATTCGTGAATATTTCTTTTCATTTCAGCTGACAGATCGATTTCAAATCTTCAAAGTTTGATTTTTTATTTTGTTGTGAAGAGCTGTCAGTGGGTCTGTTTGCTTTTTTTCTCAACAGGAGGAAAGATATTCCATTTCCTTAGTAATAATAATAACAAACAACAATAATAATAATAATAATAATAACAAACAATAATAATAATATAAATAATAACAAACAATAATAATAATATAAATAGTAATAAATACAGAGCACATACGGCACATACAATATATGCTGAGCACACACAGCATAAATAATATTATGTATCTTATATTGCAGGTATTTATAGATCGCCAACAATTTACGCAGCACTTGACATAGTTGCACATTCACATCAGTCCCTACCCTCAAGGAGCTTACAATCTAAGGTCCCTATCTCACATGCGTGCATAGAGGGCCAACTTAGACAGGAGCCAATTAACCTACCAGCATGTCTTTGGGGTGTCAGAAGAAACGGGAGTACCCGGAGGAAACCCACGGAGAACATGCAAATTCCTTGTAGATAGTGACCTGGCCAGGATTCAAACTGGAGACCCCCAGTGCTGCAAGGCAGAAGCACTAACCACTACGCCACTGTGCTATACAAAGCACACCGCACAGAGCACACACATCATGTAAAATATACACAGAGCACACACAGCATACACAAGGTACAGAGTGGGGATGAGCATGTTTACGTTTTGGTGGACAGACAAGTTCTTCTGCACAAATCCCTGTGTGCTAGAATGTAAACAGAGCAGCCGGGGATACCAAGTGATGTCACTGACAACATATGTTCACAACCATATATGGTCAATTACATCATTCATGAATCCCAGCTGGTTCATCTACATATAGCAGCCATGGATTGGTCATTTAAGGGTAAACAAATTAGACAGGTTTGCCATGGAGGTGATGCAACATCCTCGGGTGGCGGGGAAACATCCTCGGGTGGCGGGGGAAACATCCTCAGGTGGCGGGGAAACATCATTGGGTGTTGACTCATGATTGATTTACACTTGATCTACATCGCTAGATGGCATGATTGACAATAGATTTACATTAGGGACACTGTTTACATTTTTGGGGGGGATTTTTATTAAATACTTTTTTCAAGGCTTGTGTGTGTGCTTATTTACTTTTTTTGGGGGGGCAATGAACAATAATAATATATAGTAATGTATCCCATAATAATTCCCCTCTGGGGGGCAGATATCTGGGGGTCCTTTCATTATGAAGGGGTTTTCAGATTCCAATATTCTTCCCATAAACACCCGTATTCCTTTGAGGGGACAGGATGTTGGGATGAGGCCCTTGTCTCTCAACATTGAGGCAAAGTGACTTGCATGGAGGAAGGTATTGCATCCCCCTCTTGTAAGGTATCCCCCCGCAATGTTAAAAGGTATGTGGCCTTGTGTGGTTCAGAATGGGGGAATCATGCTCCTTGATTTTCCTTTTCTGGCCATCCAGGTTGCATTCCCGGAATATATACTGGTATGAATTGGGTTGTCCTGCGGTGGTTTCATCTTTTTCACTTGAAGAATTTGTTCCAGGTACCTAGTGCATGACCATGGCCTGCCAGAGAGCCTTCTCTAAAGAACCTCCACACCCATTCTAGATACAAGTTCAGGTTTGGTGCCCACCATCTTGCAGAAATATCCACATAGAAGGTAGAAGGGTTTCCCCGAAGGATTCCCTAAAGAGTGTCTTTACTATAAGTGTTTTAGTACAGTCTGTGTCTATGAGGGATTTCCCATCACTTCCTGTCCTAAAAGGAAGTGAGGTTAAGGGCCTGTTCACACCATATGCAGTGCGTTCCGGCCATGTTCCGGCCGGAACGCACTGCATCGCATTGCGGCCGGCTCACTTTTTTGCCAGGCAGGAGGGAGCGTGACATGCCATTGAAGTGATGCGACCGCAATGCGATCGCCCGGTGCAATCAGAATGCTGCAAGCACTATATCGACTGCACCGGACCGCTGGCACAATGTGTCTTGCAATCCCGTGCGGGCGATTGAATTGCGGCCGCAGGGCGTGGCTACGGCGCCATTCACTTCAATGGCCAGCCACGCCCCCTCCGGCCCCACGAAAATACTGAGCTGGCTGCAATGCGATGCAGTGCGTTCCGGCCACGTCCCATACTGCATATGGTGTGAACAGGCCCTTAATCTCCCATATGAGAATATTGTACATAAACATGTAACAAAGTGTGAAAAATTTAACTTTGCGCTAGAAGAGGATTAGATTTATCTTTTTACATTTTATTAGGCAAAACATATACAATAATTGTTAATATGTAATGATATGCATTTGTTACATTTCTTCTTCTTATTATTATTATTATTATTTTATTTGAGGCTACTTATTTTGCCTCTATTATGCAGTAAATGATTGATACAGAGAAGTGCTAATGTTTGTCGCTGATAATCATTGTAACAAAATCCTTATTTGTTCCCATACCGATCATTTAATAACCAGAAGGAAACGCTGGGAGCTCAAGCCTTCTATGACTTTCTCTCAGCTGTTTCATCTTAAGATGATTGATACATTTCCTTTTTCGGAGCGTCTCCTTAACGTGATAAATCCGTCATCGCTCAGGTGGAAGGTGGAGGTGGAAATGAGGGATGATGCTGTCAGGTGGAGTTTTAATCATTTTTTTTGTTGCGTCCATTGTTAGCCAGACTCGGTTTTTATTTCTTTTTATAAAAGAATCTACGGTCAAATCTGCGTCATAGCTGTCAAGTGTCACATTCTGTTTTATTCCTGTGTGTGTTAAGGGAATAAAGGACAAGTACGCTGTTTCATTTTATTTTCTGTATGTTCCAGACCAAAAAAATGTTTCCAATGCATTAGGTAAAAATGTATTATTATATCTGATTATTTCATGCATGTGTGTATATATATATACATATTAGTAATCAGTAGGCAGATTAAAACGTCTGGGTCTAGACAGGATGGCAGAGGTGTATATGCCAGATTCAGGCGTTATACTGAAGGTTGTCCTCTAGGGGGAAGTGTTGAGACGGCTGGGGACTTGGAGGTAACAAGCCCAGCTGAGGCAAGCTGGCTTGATAGGGTCTCTATAAGATCTCCCATATATATAT
Organism: Nanorana parkeri; assembly: GCF_000935625.1. Taxonomy (NCBI): domain Eukaryota; kingdom Metazoa; phylum Chordata; class Amphibia; order Anura; family Dicroglossidae; genus Nanorana; species Nanorana parkeri. Next base: position 94,163 of record NW_017307477.1, on the reverse strand, counting down.
ATATATATAGTGTCAGTGCAATATTTTTTGTAAAAGTGACATTAAACCCTCAGATTCAAAGATTCAGATCAATACTGTAATGTGCGCCTTACTGTAATCCATGGTTGTTTCCCTTCTCTTTGCTGCTCTTCCTTTTAAATCTTCATGTCTTCTCATGCTTGGGGAGAACTTCCCTTTGCAGCTGAGTGCCTCTTCCTGTAGTGCTGGCTCAGGTTACAAACCTATACACAGACACCGTGTATCCATTTCAGAGACAAGGCAGTCTGCTGCAAAACAGAAGTTCTCCCCCAGCATGAGAACAGATACAGATTTAAAAGGAAGAGCAGCAAAGAGAAGGGAAACTACCATGGATTACAGTAAGGCACACCTTACAGTATTGGTTTATGTTAAACAATCTGAGGGTTTAATGTCACTTTAAGTGTGAGAGACAGACATTCTTCCAGGACTGATTGGCTCTCATGGAATGACATGTAAGTGCTGCTCAGTCCAGGGGTACTTGGAGCCCAGCCTGCACAACACGGGCCCTGCATGACATGCCCCCGAGGGAACCTTTAAGCAACAGACCGGGCTCACAGGGAATGGGCAGAATGACAGGACTTTCGGTCTGCCAGATAAGGACCAAGGAGGAAAGTGGGGACAGTGCTGAAGCATGGAGAGAGTAAGTAGGGATTGGAACCTTTTTTTTTCATAACAGGAAGGGGGTACCTAAATATTTTTGTTTTCATTGGAGTTCTACTTTAAGGCTCTTGGGTCACATACATTCTTCTCAGAGACAACAGGGTTTAGTTTGAGTGGAAGCTCATGGGGGCCAAAGGCAACAATAAATCTTTAAAGTGTACATAAAGGCAATTTTTCTTTCATTATGCATAGAGTGTGGAAGAATTAGATCCTTTTTTCTATTTTGTTATTGCTGTCTGTGACTCCCCCCCCCCCCTTCCACACCCCCGGGGTAGATTAATTTCTCTATTTGTCCGAGTGACCATTATCACCCAGACAGAAAGTGAGGGGAAATAAAACATTTTAAAGATCTCAGAAGAGCAAAAGATGAAGAAAAATCCTCCAATGCCAAAACTCTAAAAAGGGAATTCCTTCTAGCTTGGATTTCCCTTAATTCCCCGTTGGGTCTCCTGGAGAGAAAGTGAATTTCAAGGGGTCCTTTTATATACAATTCACAGAGCTGTGAACAATCATTCTGTGTGAATAGCAGCAAAAATGAAGGTTCTTAGTCTATTTTCTTTTTCGTTGAATGTAATATTCAGAAAATACTGCGTAATAGCCACTAGATGGAGCTGAGGAGCATAGGAAATATATGAGCCAACTGAGCCTAATGCAATATTTTATGATTATGATATTTTACCTGGAAAAAAAAAATACTGAGAACATTTGTTCGATTCACAGACTCTCTGACACCAAGGATGGGATTATGTAACTAGGACATGGGGGTTCCTTGACTTTCACACCTCACATCCACCGCCGGATTTCCCACAAGGCCAACCAAGGCCCTTTCTCTGGGCAGCAGGAAGTAGAGGGGCAGTAGGGGTGTGGAATTCCTATCTCCCGATGCCGGGGACATGCAGTTCCGGGCGCCGGGCGGGTAGTTGTTTTCTACATTTAGCCCCGGCTTTGGGCAAGCAGAGCTAAATTTTCAACAGGGAAGCCGCCGCTTGTTTTGTACCAGGGATGTGCGGTCAGGGGAGGCAGATGGGGCAGAGCCTCACCTAGAATTATGGAGAAAAAAGCTGTCAGCTTCATGTCTGAAGCTGACAGCTTTTTCTCCATTCAGATCGGCATCTAACAGATTACACAGCAGGGAAATCCTCCCCGCTGTGTAACCTGTCACGGAGCCTCAGGGGTGAGGAGCATGTGAGGGACAGGGAGGCTCCTCCCTGCCTCTTTTACACTAGCTTGGGGGTAGGGCTTCGTCTGGTGGGGACGAACGTCACTGTTTTGTACAAGTGTTTTCGGCAATCACTTGTATGCAGCCTGCAGGTCTGCCATTCTCCAAGGGGGGGGGGACCCCTGGCTTTGGGACAGCAGAGAGAGAAAATCTGGCCCTGCTCACATCCCCTTCCTGGACAATCAACATCTCCCCATACCATGGTGATTGGATGAAGGTGTCTGTGCTACCTGTGTGGGTATGCTGTACAGTAAAGGCGCGGGTACGATTCTGACACTCATTAGAACTGCAGAAATGGCTTTAAGAAGCCAGAAACACATTACAGAATAAGTCCAGTTAATTGTCACCAACTACTTCTAGCTATACCATGACCTGGATACACGAGAACCTTCACAGAAAACGTGGGGACTATTTTAAGGAATTTTTCTAATTAATCCATTTCAAGGAGACTTTAAAAGGAAGTTCTAAAGCGAGGCAGGCAGCGCTAATGACGCCACATTGTTCCCGCAGTTAATGCGTATGCTTATAATTGACAAAGGCGATTCTTTAATTCGGCATGAAAGCCGTGAAATGCGCACGGCTCGGAATCTTGCTCTGTTCAGTGCAAGCCTTAATTAAAGTTACTGCAGCGCTTGATTTCCTTCCAACCTAAATTAAGTTTGACTACAGCGGGAAGAGATTTTAACCGAAGTTGGCACCGGGCACCGTAGGTAACGAGGAAGACTTTGGGTTAAGTACTTCTAAAAACTTAATAGACTTAAAAGGAAGAGACAACAATTTAGCTCATTAGCCGACGTTATAATGAAAGAAAAACATCTGTGTTTTCACTGGGAAAAAAAAAGTTAAATGTTTAAAGCAGAATTCCAGGTACAGAATCCTTCATCCTATATCGCTCAATAGCTACAAAGGAATGGATGTAAATCTACTTAATGAGCACCAAATGCCGTTGCAAAGTAAAGATGTTACCTTGTGAAAGTAGCAGTGACATCATCACTGTGGTCTACATAACCTGTGCAGGGAGCAGAGCTGTGGGAGGGACATAGCAGACCCCACCCACTGCGGGAAACTAGAGTAGGGGGCGGAGACAGGACTAGTCACCCTGCACAAGGAGACCTTTCATGGCATCCCAGTCTTAGTCCGTAGGGTTCTGCATTGGGTTGGCTCCGCCTTTTGCCGCTATAACAGCTTCAACTCTTCTGGGAAGGCGTCCACAAGGTTTAGGAGTGTGTCTATGGGAATGTTGGACCATTTGTGAGGTCAGGTGCTGATGTTGGGGGAGGGGCTCGCAGTCTCCGCTCTAATTCATCCCAAATGGGGTTGAGGTCAGGACTCTGTGCAGGCCAGTCACGTTCCTCCACCCCAAACTCCCCCATCCATGTCTTTATGGACCTTGCTTTGTGCACTGGTGCTCTGTCATGTTGGAACAGGACGGGGCCATCGCCAAATTGTTCCCACAAAGTTGGGAGCATGACATTGTCCAAAATGTCTTGGTGTGCTGATGCCTTAAAGAGTTCCCTTCACTGGAACTAAGGGGCCAAGCCCAACCCCCGAAAAACAACCCCCCACACCATAATCCCCCCTCCCCCAAACTTTACACTTGGCACAATGCAGTCAGGCAAGTACCGTTCTCCCGGCAACCGCCAAACCCAGACACGTTCATCGGGTTGCCAGACAGAGAAGCGTGATTGGTCACTCCAGAGAACACGTCTCCACTTCTCTAGAGTCCAGTGGCGGCGTGCTTTACACCACGGCATCCCAAGCATTGCATTGCACTTGGTGATGTGCGGCTTGGATGCAGCTGCTCAGCCATGGAAACCCGTTCCATGAAGCTCCCTACGCACTGTTGTTGTGCCAATCTGAAGGCCACACGAAGTTTGGAGGTCTGTAGCTATTGACTCTGCAGACAGTTGGCGACTTTTGCGCACTGTGCGCTTCAGCATGCGCTGACCCCGCTCTGTCATGTTACGTGGCCTACCACTTCGTGACTGAGTTGCTGTTGATCCCAGTTGCTTCCACTTTGTTATAATCCCAGTAACAGGTGACCGCGGAATATTTAGTAGCTAGGAAATGTCACGGAAAACACCTGAATCCAATGATTTGGAGGGGGAGGGCCCAATACTTTTGGCAATATAGTGTATACTAAAGGCAAATGAGCTGTTCACTTTGCAAGGAAATTTGCACTTAGCTTAGTGAATGTGTTGAAAATGCACATTGCAGAGAATGCCCAATCAGATGCACGGTGCAAAAAAACCAAATAGAACTTTTGCTTGCCGATGATTGGATGATGGGAGGCAGCAGAGCTTCACCTCATTCGCTAAGCAAAGCGAAAATTGCTTGCAAAGTGAACAGCCCTTTCACTTATAGTAAGCCGTCCCCCCATATAGTACGATGGAAACTTCAGTCTTTTTAGTAAATCAGCTCCAGGAAAATGAATGCGACAGAGAAATGCGGCATCCAGGGTGGCAGCGCCTGCCAGGCGGAGATAAGTGATTGTTTTTCTATCCCCGTTGTGTTGAGTTTGCCGTACGCGGCGGAGCTCCCGGGATAACGTTCCGGCTCTCGGTAACCAGTGCCGGTTTGTTAAGTGCAGTTAGTCTCAGAATCGGCGAGCCTGACAGTGCTAATATTTGCACGCCGAATTTTCTGTTGTCTTTCCTGACAGGCCGGGGAGATGTACATCTGTCTCAGTGTCTCCGTCGCCTCTAAATGATCATTAGATTCGGAGGAGGTGACAAGCTCGGGGAGAACATCAGCAAATTACAATAATAAGTTCTCCGGGTTCTGTCACCAGCTGAAGGCGGCTCTCAGGATCTCCCGGTGATTTAGACGGATGCTGTTGTCTTCCTTTATTTCTAAAGCTGTAAGTATAGGAGTGTCATCCCTGTACACTGATACATATATACTGTATATATCAGTGGCATAACAATCACCATAGCGACCCAGGCGGCCGCTATGGGGCCCGGGGCACAATGGGGCCCGGCCAGATGCCGTGCGGGCCGCCTGGGTCGCTATGGGATCCTCTGCTGGTGGCTTTCACTGGCGGCTGAAGACGAACACGCCGCTGTTCAGATCACTGACAGTAATCTGTGCAGCGGCGCGTTCCTCTCCACAGAGTCAATGAGAGCCAGCAGCAGCGGTGGAGCAGGCTGGACATGGCAGTGGAGGAGGAGGAGGCAGGGTCCGTGGTCGACAGCAGGGGAGGAGGCGGGGCCCGGTGACGAAGAAGGAGGTGGGCCCCATCAGCGACCGTGGACGAAGAGGAGGCGGACAGGTAAGGAGTGCGACCAGCCCATCTGAGGGTGACCCTGCAGTGCCCACCATAGAGAGTCTATGGTGGGCTCTGCAGGTTCACCCTCAGGTGGGATCTCGAGTGGGCTCTGCAAGGGGTATAACTAGAAATCACAGGGCCCCATACAACATTTTGCTATGGGGCCCTGTGATTT